>NW_016159936.1:21468-29936 GCF_001687245.7 Rhagoletis zephyria | reverse complement strand
GAGAGGCAACTATCTGGAAGTATTTTACATAAAAAATTTACTAAGTATTGCCCGGTTTGTAGTTGCAGTTAAAGAAAACACATGAAAAGGCACGATTTTTTTTAAATTCGAAAAAATGTAAATATTTCAAAAACGGTGACACTTTTACCTGAAAATTTTTTGTTTATCAGTGAGCTCACCCCCCACCTACCTTGCCTTAAAGTTTGGCACGTTACTTCTGGGACACCCTGTATGTATGTACATATATTTTTACACATACATACATATGTTCATATGCACATGTGTATGTAATGTTGCATAACAATCCAATTAATTCAATTATTTGTTTTCTTTTGTTTTGTTAACTCCGTCAAATTAACTGATTTTATGAATTAATACATTTATTTGTCCGATTCTTTCCCCATAAGCCGATTAATCGGCATCGGCATCGGTACCTGAAAAAAATTGGAATCTGTCGGACTCTAATAATTTGTAGTATGAAATAGATGGAGGAAAGAATGTTACTCATACGCCATATCGTACATGGCGTATATACTTAAAACATTTTCATACCAAAATTTGAATTTTGGTTCATTCGCAATTCAAACTTAAAATTAAAATATCTCGGGAAAAAAACCTGATCTAGAAAATGTGAAAAATTAGCATTTTGAATAAAAAATTATAAAATTATATCAAGAAAAAAATTACTAATTTTAGTTAAAAGGAAGCAAAATGGCAAAGCTGCCTGTAACATAAACAGATACATATTTATGTACTCATGGGCTCATATATAATCTTGTTTGTATAAGTTGCAATTGCAAATGCACCGTACGGAGAGTTTTAAGGCTAAAATAACCACACCGATTCGCTCATGTTTAGTTATGTAAAATGTATGTGCATAAGTAGATACATATTTTCATATGTATGTAATAACGACACAACTCAAAATTTGATATTTTTAAGTAGACCCAATTAAAGATTTTGTATTTCGTAATTTAGCAAAAATATATCTTGGAACGTAGTTATTCCGGATTATTTGCTGCCATTTTGTAAGGAAAATTTGTAAGCTTTCAAATTATAACTTTTTTCTAAAGTTTTAGTAAGAGTACGACTGAAAAAATACGAAATAAGTACCAACTCCTAAGTAGCTAAATGAAAATAACTCCACTTGTACTACTGAACAACGGCACAAAAAGAAAAATCTCGTTATTTCCCATAAAAGCATCATTAACTTATCGACAGTTTTTGAATTATGCCAATATTCAAATATGCCACTATTCAGTAATAAAGGTTGCCTACTTCGGTTCGTCCCCTGTCGGATTGGTAATAACTAAGTATATGTCGATTTGCCACAGAAAAATGTGGTTATTTATAAAGCTAATACGCTATATAACTCAAAAACATGAAATTTTGAGTTGTGCCGTTATTGCAGAGGACCAATATGTACATATACCGAGCATGTATGCTCTAACAGTTATTTGACATATAAAATATGTATATGATGACGGAGAGCAACAATATGGCAAAGTGGTTTATTCGATCTAAACTACCATCAGGTGTTTAACACTAAGTGTCAGTGTCGAATGTCAGAATTCTTCAATGGAGTGACTGAGTGATTGTTTTTAGTGTTGCACATACAGATCTATGGACATTCGAAAGAACAACTTAAGTCTTTCTTTTACGAGCAAACAAAATAGCATATATACTTACATACATACGTAAAAACGTACGTGTTTAGTAAGGTGCTATCGAGTTAGATGAATAGTATAGAATATATGTTTATATCCACATCTGAACATACACGTATGTATGTGGATACATATGTATGTACGTACGATTGCATCTGGCGAAATATTTAAATTTATGCACGAGCTTACGTAGTTTAGCCAAATCTACGAAATTAAAAAAAAATCCAGTATATTTCCAATAAAACTAATAAAATAAAATTATAGTTTAAAAAACTAAAACCTCGCTATTATAATTTGCATTCGTACTGTCATCAGGTATGAGAATAGAAATCGCTGCATCTTTTAGGCGCATCTATATTACATAGCTACATCCCGAGCTAATAAAAGGGAGGTAATAATAAAAATAAATGTTGTTTGTTGTATGGGTCGAACCGAGAATACTCAAATTTGTGCATTCTATGGTTGGCGCTGACATTTATAAAATGTAATGAATTAAGGTTAAGGTCAAGGATAAGGTAACATTTTTGGAGAAAAGAAATCGAAATTAGTTTTTTGGTAATTCTGTTAGTTGGATCTCAGAACCCTTACACTCACCAAAATTAAAAAAATGCGAAATTTATTAACATTTTTAGAAATGGTCTGTAAAAATGTCCAATAAAAATTTAAGTGTTTGCTCCTCATGTCCCATGTAAAATTTCAAATTTACAAAATAGGAAATTTTTCATTGATGACGATATGTACATACATATGTATGAGCCTTCATTTATTTTGAAAGCGGCATAAGTCATTTCATGCTGTTTGCCTTCAGTGATAATTTACCTGTATCTGAACGCGTCTGTTATTCGTTTAAATTCATCAGCCAAGGTAGCAAGTTTTGTCATTAGTTTATGACGGTATAACTCTTTACAGATGCATTCAGTTAAAAGTAGCCAACCATTTAAGCACAGCAGGTGGAAACGAATTATGTGAGTTTCAAAATAAACGACTCATATAAAAGCAACCAGTTTGAAAACGTTTAAAATTTATTTAAGAATTATAAACCTAAGCTAAGGTGAGTGTCCCCTGCAGAGTTGCCGCTGTAACGATACTCGTACTCCGTACTGACCATGTCAATGTGACGTACAAGTATGTATATTTTTCCTCTTGCCGAAAGAGGTACTGGCAACAAACTTTAGGTTTCTAAATAAAAATTTTGAGGATGCTCATGAAATGTTTATGTTAGTCTAGAAGTATATTGTACGTATATTAACCACACAATTGGTTGAGCAACCTGATGCTGGATTTCCACTAGACATTAGATGATAATAGCGACAAATGACAAAGTGGAGCATTAAAAAATAATCGTGTCATTACGTTAACAAGTAATTTTTAGCAAAAAAAAACCGACTTCAACTCTCATATAAAAATATATATATATATATATATATATCTCATGATCCGCTTATCGGATCTTAACCAGATTAGTATGGGACCACCTCTGAGACACTACCTTTCCAAAAAGAATTATCGAAATCGGTTGACGTGGTCCAAAGTTATGCGGTAACATACATAAAAAAAAAATAAAAAAAAATATTCCGACGAACTGATAACCTCCTCCTTTTTCGGAAGTCGGTTAAAAAATTAGTCATTAAGTTCATTTTTTTTAATTTTTTCCATTGCAATGCCAAGTTCAAATACGGCATAAGACCATTTCAAATTTAAATTACATGAAAAAATATCACCAGCTTCAGTTGTCATGGCAACAATAGTTTTTTGTCAGTTACAAAGGGATTATGGAGCGCATTTCAAGGTCCTTAAGCACCCTGCATTGGTACTAGTAGAAGACTGAAAGTTGGTATAGATACTACAAATACCAAAAGGCAAAAACTAAGAGGGTTCCCCCTTTTTTACGATGACATTTTTTTCCTCTATCCAAAACCACCACTCTAATGTACATACACATGTACTATGTAGAATTCCACAGATGTATATACATATACATTGTAGTTTCTGTTGACGGAACGTGCGGCAGATACAATAGAGAGCATACAGCAGAGGACAGGCATGGCCATCGTTACCAGCAGTGTTGCCACGGACAAATTTTTTTCCCACAAATTTTTTTTCCTACGTTGAAACCCTTCATGTCCTGGAACCCACTACAGCGTTACGCTATTATGGGCTACCAGGTGGTTCAAAAGACAGCTGTCAAAGCCTTGATGCCGTTTATTGAGTCTATGGCCTTTAACGCTGCCTTACTATACGACATAATATTTATTCTGGCCACATTTCCCCTTCCGCGAAGGCATTCGCGAACACATAACTCGATTGGGAAGATTTCCACCTGGAATATCGTTGGTTATGTGCACATTGGCATACTTTGCTGGAATCTTGGTCCAAGTAGGCCTGCCACAGTACTCTCGTCGTCCATATTCGATCTGTCGGGATACCATACTTGGGATCTCTCGTCAGTCATAGTTATTCTCGCTTCACAGCAGTTTGTAGAAGGATAACTCGGTGTCATCTAGGAATGACTTGAAAACCTCCAAATGGCACCGAAGATCTCGTATTCTTGCTGATTGTATTGGGCAGCCGTAGGACGCTCAGCAGGCCTATTTGACAAAGTACGAATGCCTGTAATGAAACCAAGCTCATCTGTTGGACAGGTGCGCATACCTTCTGTGATGGCCACGCGGACCAGTCGATGCAGCTTACTTGCTTAGTTTTGGCCACCAGGACAGTGCCATATGTGTAAAATCGGGTTTTACTACCGTATTGAAAGAGCAGTACATTAGTATGGGAGATATTCCCCAATTCTTACCATGAAGTCTCTGACAGGCAAAAAACGAACTTGTAGCCTTGTAGGTAACATTCCAGAGATGTGAGGTCCAACTGAGGCTTTTGTCGAGAGGTATCCTAGATACTTCGCCTCTTCTGAGAACTCAAATTATGTTCCTGCCGAGGTGGGTCTATAGAAATTGGCTTTCCTTCTTTTGGTAAATGGGACAATGGTGGACTTCAGTGGGTTTATTGACAAGCCCTTTTCAGCGTACTAGTCTNCTGTTCCTGCCGAGGTGGGTCTATAGAAATTGGCTTTCCTTCTTTTGGAAAATGGGACAGTGGTGGACTTCAGTGGGTTTATTGACAAGCCCTTTTCAGCGTACTAGTCTTCAGTGCATATACATACATACATATGTACATATGTATGTAGTTTATCACAACTTTGTAGTTCAGTTCAATTTAAATTAACTTGTAGGCCTAGGGCGGGTCGAAAATCTATTTTTTCTCAAATCCCTTGGTAATAGTGAAAATGTATTGTATCATGAAATCAACAACAAGCCTGCAAATGTTAGTCTTTTATTTTAATTGTAAGAGCTCGCGCATTGACCGCCAAGTGTCGCTCAGCATACTAGTCGAATAAGACCAATTCTTGTTAAAAATTCTGGGTTCAGCAAAAAGGTTTGGTGCATATTATTAGATAGGGAATTGGTTAACGCTAAAGATAAAGTAAAATATCATTCCTCGCAGCCCTTAACCTTATCGTTAATCTCAAAGTTATCTTTTTTCAATAAAATTTTAATTGTTCTCTTGATAATTGCACTGGCCTATAGTCAAAAGATTGCTGGCGTCGCTGGTTCCAAATATTCTAATCTTTTTTCAATATTAGCTATAGTTTGCGAATTTAGGAACAATTTCGGTAGCTCTAATAGAAAACCCATTACTTTCCAGCATTGTGGAAAAATTTTGTTTACGAAAGTGAGTATGGACACACTGAACAGGCACAACTTCTAGAAACACTAATTAGTTTACTTATGTTTATGCATACAATATAAAAATTGCAAATATAGGAAAATGACAAAAAATGTTGTTCATTTTTTTTTTTATTTTAAAATAATTTGTTTATAATAAATTTTCATCATATTATCATGAATCACTAACAGTAAGTCTCGCCTTCAATTTGGTAATTATTACGTACCGATCGAGTAACATTTACCAAAGTTATTACTTAAGTGGATCTCCAGTTTTTTTCTAAAAAAATTTCTCTTCAATTGTATAAATAACTTTTAAATGAAAGAACTACATTACAGAAAAGTGTACCAGGGAGTGATTTTTTTCGTTCAAGCTGAATGCAAATCAATATTGTCCAATTGGAGAGTCCTCCAAAGGATTTCCCAGAATATGTTAGAGACTATTGCATTTACCTACAGTCACTTTTTCACATAATGGAATTAACTAAAATATTTATGTATATCTAAACACTTATTGCACGCCCCCAACTTTCATACAATGGCAAATTTAGAAACCGCGAAAAATGTGCCTCTTCGGGGCCTAATGAAACCACTTCGCACTAATTTTCAAGACTGCATAAATGGACTCACCCTAATTGTATTATGTTAATGTGTGTAAATACTTATATCCCAGTAGAAATCGGTTGTATGCATTCTTGAAAGATGCTTGCTATATGAGTGAATTAGTGTGAACAATTCATGCGTAGTCATGAATTTCCACGAATAAATCCAAATTCCAGCGAATCGCAAGCGAATGTACGTTGTCGTTTTTTAAGTACATTTCTTGATAAATTTGAAGTGGAATTTTTGTAATATTTTCAGTCTTGTAGAAAAATTTTAGTGAACGGACGTGTTGTGTGATACTATTTTCAGCACAAACGGGTTTTTACAAGATATGCATTTGCATATGTAAGTGCTACTTGTTTGTATGTCCCCGTATATTAAAATGTATCAGAAAAGTAGCATTTACATATGGGAATCTTGTAAGAATGCTGTAATACTGTTCCATTAATGCGTTTTTGTATGTTTGAAACATTAATACAGCCATATGCATACAGCAGTAGTACAAGTGTATAATTAAGGTAATCATACGCTCTGAGAAACCACGCGTGTTAAATGGAAATGAAGGTTCATTTATACTGGCATGTATACTCAGCAGCAAGCTCATGCCACCAACAGCGATGTTGTATGCTTAAGATTGCTACTGGGATGCTTGGGACTACTATTAACTTATCAAACGATTCCTAATCTTTGACAATACATGTTTGACTTCATTCACCACGATGGTCCTTTTTAACCGACTTCCAAAAAAGGAGGAGGTTATCACTTCGTCGGAATATTTTATTTATTTTTTTGTTTTTTTTTTATGTATGTTACCGCATAACTTTGGACCACGTCAACCGATTTCGATAATTCTTTTTGCATCGGAAAGGTAGTGTCTCAGAGGTGGTCCCATACTAATCTGGTTGAGATCCGATCAGTGGATCATGAGATATATATTATATATTTTTTTTTATATGGGAGTTGAAGTCGGTTTTTTTTTGCTAAAAACTACTTGTAATATTATATAAACATCTGTAAAGTTATCTGGCAACCCTTGACGACGAGGCATGTCTGCAAGAGAGTGGCAGCAGTAGGAAGTCGGTAAACGTCAGCGAGAGAGACGGGTCGTATGCGGAAGCCACTACGAATATTTGCTTATCAATCAATTTAATTACTTTTTCTATTTTCTAAAACTAAATTACTTAAATAAACCTAATTTTTACTGAGTACAACTTAAGCGTTGTGAGTACATGTGTTTTGCTTGTCTCAACAAACGGCCATCCCGACACATCTGAAAACATTAAAACGTTTGAAATCAATCTCATCTAAATTTTTTTGTATTTCTAAGTTGGATGCTGAAGTAATGAAGAATTGAAAATTCATAAGGGAAAATTATAGTTTTTGTAAGTTTTATCTTAATATCTTAAAAACTTGTAGACTTATTGAAAAATAATAAATGAACGTGGGGTACTAAATTTAATAACCCTTTATTTGATATATCGTCCTGTTTATAACAATTAACGCATTCCATAGATATTACATGCCAAAGTTTCATTTTTCAAATTCATACACTTTGATTGAATCGCGCGGGCTAAAGATAAGTTTTAAATTAATTTTTCGTGGCCAATAACAATTGACTTAGACCTAAGACTTCATAATATTACTATTACGATACGGTCAAATGCCTTTTATTTTCCCTCATACAAAATCGACCCATATTAAAATCGATAAATTTACTTAAATTATTATTTTTTGCCACTTGACTTGGAAATTTTTTGAGTTTTCTTTTGGATGCCGAAGTGTAACTAACTAGATAACTAGATGCATTTCTGCATCAAAAAGAAAAAAAAATTTGCCTAGGTTTTTGGCGGTTAGCTCTCGATATGTAAATAAATAAGGTTTTTTCATTGGGAGCGGGAGTGGAGCAAGAGCGGAGTTCGGAGCGAAATAAAATCCCTGAGCGGAGCGATGAAAAAAAACCTTTGCTCCGATGCCCTGGTTGCATTCCCTTGCCACTAGCTGATTTGGTCTTTAAAAACTTTACAAATCCCATCACCAAAAGCGTGCATTAAAACGTTTTAGCTACCATCTGCAATACTCCAGACTCTGCAATATTTTCCCACATACACAATAAGCATTAGAGTTGCTAAAAAGTTTAGAGATACATATTTTCTATTTTTCGAAATATCTAACTATTTTGGCCGTGGAACCTACCAAAATCCAATCCATCCTACCAACTACCAAAAGGAAATAATCCTACCAGTTGTGGTAGGAAAAGCCCATGTGTGGCAACACTGTTTACCAGGCAAACGCTCAGCAGCACATACATACATATTAGGTCGGGTCGATTTGTGGGGAGGCAAAAAAATCGCCCATTGCTCTGTAAAAATCATATTCTAGGGATCAAAATAAGAAACTTTGCCGAAGGAACCATACCTCTAAAACGAATTCTGATGTCCCCCAATTTGGGTCGAACTTTTGGGTAGGGGCAAAT
>NW_016159936.1:18604-19483 GCF_001687245.7 Rhagoletis zephyria | reverse complement strand
GGAGTTCCAGGGGGTGTGCCACTGGCATGGGTGGATCGGCCGTCCAAAGTTAGTGGGGGTCGGTCATACATTTGGACTCGATTGGAGCACTCTAAATGGGTCAAAGTGGGATTTTTCAAAATTTGCCCCTACCCAAAAGTTCGACCCAAATTGGGGGACATCAGAATTCGTTTTAGAGGTATGGTTCCTTCGGCAAAGTTTCTTATTTTGATCCCTAGAATACGATTTTCACAGAGCAATGAGCGATTTTTAAATCGACCCGCCCTAATACATATATATACACATATGTACGTATATTTGGAATTGCACCCTACTATCGCTAGGTTGTTTAACGCTGATCTCTGTACTGCGTTTTTGTATTGTTGGTCTGGTGGCTTTGTGATTTCAGTGCAATTTGTAGAATATTTTGCATTCGAGCAACCAAAACACGCGCTTGTGTTGGTTTTTGTGGGATTTGAATGCTGTGCAATCTTTTTGTTATTTTTCGTTAGAAACACGAAATAAGCTTTCGCTTTCACTCGCGCACGGTGGGGTACCTTATAGACTTCAATTACCGGAAGTGTAACACGGAATCGTTGGCGGAAAATAAACAATGACGTGCAGTACGCCTTATGACCCCTACTGCTGCCATGAAAAATCATAATTGATTTGAATTTCAACGTGAGCATTTATATAATACTAGCTTATACCCGCGGGTTTCACCCCGCGCTTTTATATAAATATGTAAAATAATTTAATGATGTTAGATTTTATGTCTGTGCCCATTTCGTTATAGCTCGTTATTTTTTAAGCGAGTTAAGGTATTTAGGCCGTTTAAAACTATGAAATTATAAAATCTCGTCTGCGCGCTAGGCATACGAAAGATATCAATCCCTCTAA
>NW_016159936.1:17857-18557 GCF_001687245.7 Rhagoletis zephyria | reverse complement strand
TCTAATATTTCCAACTCAAATTTAGTAACCTGGCCTTGATAAAATACCACTTCTCATTACTGTAGCAAATGCCTCAAGAGAGCTTTAGATTATAAGGCCGAACCCGGCTCTCCCTTTTCCATTAAATGAAATTTTTTCTATCAGTACGGAACTTATAAAATAAATCTAAATAACAAATTTAAAATACTTCCAAAGATTTCATATCCTTCCAGAGATATGTATTAAGAAATTTTTAGTATGTATGGGAGGCGACATGCGTCCGTTTTAATAGCTCACATTTTTTTCATGAGCAATTGAAACACTTCCAGGGATATGTGGCAAGAAAAAGTCAATTTGTACAGAAAGTGCCACGCCCCTTTTTCTTATAACCCTAATCTTCTTTCATGAGTTTAGAATTGATTTTACATACCCCAGTACCAAGTCCAGTACTCTACCATGAACACCTCTAGAGATATTCAGTATAAAAGTAAATTTTTACGGGAGGTACCATGCCGCCTTTTCGAATAACGCAAATTTTTCTCCATGAGTATGGAATTAATTTTGTATACACATCTCGGTGCCAAGTTCCCGTCCTCTGCTATAAACACCTCCAGAGATATGCAGCATAGAAAAATCAATTTGCATGGGAGTTGCCACACCACCTTTTCCAATAACTCTCATTTTTCTCCATGAGTATGGTATTAGTTTCACATACATACAT
>NW_016159936.1:0-17104 GCF_001687245.7 Rhagoletis zephyria | reverse complement strand
GCCTTCTTGAAGCGAAAGGGTAAGCGATTCCCATCGCCTAGCTCGTTTCCACTTTCGTTTCTGTGGTAATCGTGTTTTTTGCTGGGCATCCTTCCGAAATCCGTAGTAAGTGTACTCAATTTCGTTCTGATCGGAAAAACGGTTAAGGAAGTAGTCTGTTTTTCAATCCAGGTCATAAACCATCTTTGAGCAAAATTTCATTTTCAAACAGGTGGCAATTCTTAAAAAAGTAGCCTATTTTCCAGTCTAGGTCATAAGCTATCTGTGTGCANTTTGCTGGGCATCCTTCCGAAATCCGTAGTAAGTGTACTCAATTTCGTTCTGATCGGAAAAACGGTTAAGGAAGTAGTCTGTTTTTCAATCCAGGTCATAAACCATCTTTGAGCAAAATTTCATTTTCAAACAGGTGGCAATTCTTAAGAAGGTAGCCTAATTTCCAGTCTAGGTCATAAGCTATCTGTGTGCAAAGTTTCATGCAAATCAGTTCAGTCATTTATGCGTATTAATTTAATTAAACTTTCCTAATACGTGATAACTCTTAAAATAGTAGCCTATTTTCCAACATAGGTCATAAGCTATCTCTGTGCGAAATGCCATGCAAATCTGTTCAGTCGTTTCCGCGTATTAATTTAATTCAAACTTTTTTAACAGGTGGCAACTCTCCCAAAAAATTAGCCTATTTTCCACTGTAGGTCATAAGCTATCTGCTTGCAAAATTTCATGCAAATCCGTTCAGACTTTTCCGCTTCATAATTTAATTAAACTTTTTTATCAGGTGGTAACTCTTAAAAAAAGTAGCCTATTTTTCAACCTAGCTCATAAGCTATCTGTGAGAAAACTTCCATGCAAATCAGTTCACTCATTTCCGCGTATTAATTAAATTAAACATTTCTAACAGGTGGCAACTCTTAAAAAAATTAGCCTACTTTCTAACCTAGGTCATAATCTATCTGTGTGCAAAATTTCATGCAAATCCGTTTAGTCGTTTCCGCGTATTAATTTAATTAAACTTCTTTAACAGGTGGCAACTCTTCCAAAAAATTAGCCTATTTGCTACTGTAGGTCATAAGCTATCTGCTTGCAAAATTTCATGCAAATCCATTGAGTCGTTTCCGCGTATTAATTTAATGGATCTTTTTTAACAGGTGGCAACTCTTAAGAAAAGTAGCCTATTTTCCACTGTAGGTCATAAGCTATCTGTGTGCAAATTTTCATGCAAATCCATTCAGTCGTTCCCGCATATTAAATAAATTAAACTTTTTTAACAGGTGGCAACTCATAAAAAATAGCCTATTAGCCAATCTGGCCCATAAGCTATCTGCGTACAAAACTTCATTCAAATCCGTTCAGTCGTTTTCGCGTGATGATTTCCCAAACATCCAAACATACAAACTTTCACATTTATAATATTAGTAAGATAAAATATGCGTGTATGTGAAATATATCCCTACAAAAATCGTTGCCTGCGAAAATCGTTGGACCACGTGGACCATTTGTGCCTTATTGGAGTACTCACAAAATACTCCTCTGTAATGCAGTAGCGAACCAACTCGTGTATCTAAACCAGCTTATTGTTACCCGGTCATTCCTCGTGTTTTAACGATCGTAATGCCTTCACTATGTTTACTGGGCTGTGTTGCCAAGAGGTTGGTTCTCCGTGGAGTAATCCCTTGAAGAAGTTTTGTGCTATTCTGATGTAATGCAGAGCTGTAGTATATGGTCCTGCCCTAGGACATCGCAATGTTAATTAGGCCAAATCTTCCATATTAATTTCGCATTGGAGATAATCAGTAATGCTGGAACTCGATATCGAATCGGATGAAAGAGGTGCAGAGCGCTAAGCGTAAAATAAGAACACAATGAAGAAGAGAGCAGTGTTTCCCTGCATTTTTCGCCTTACATTTTGAAGGATACTTCTTTCTTTGCTTGTGTTCAAATTTCAAATTTCGATACCTTTTCCAATACAGTTAGAAAAGGGTTTTGTTAGGTTAGCCCCCCCCCTTTCCCCCCTCCTATACAAACTTGTGTGTGGAGTTGACAGAGTTTAGCACTACCCTTATCTCTATGCCTGCCAAATCTCTCAGGGTTCCAAAGGTTACAGCGCCCATAAACCTAAGTCTACTCCTTCCGAGAGCGGCGCATTGCCACAGTACTAGATGTCTTACTGATTCAGGCTTCTCCTCGTCTCTGCAGCTTCTGCAGAAGTCATTCAAAGGAACCGCGAAACTCTCCGCGTACCTTCCTAGAGTTATATTACCAGTCAACAGACCCTTAACCGATGAGATGTTTCTTCTGTACAGCTTAAGGAGCTCCCTTGTTATTTTTAAGTCCCATTTTGGCCACATGAGTTTTGCCATGTTGCAGGTTTGAAGTAGGATCCACCTTGCGCTTGCTTCAGACAAGCTAGGGGCATGCACAACCTCTTCCAAGATGGCGAAAGTTGAAGTGAAGTGCCCACGCTTTCCATCTAGGTAGTTTTTTCAGTCTGATGTATGCTTACCAGTTTGTTACGACAACCAAATATCGAGCCCTAATCGCCGAAATGACGTAAGCGACATTTTTTTCAAAATTTTCTTTTTGATGCAGAAATATTCCTACAGCAATTATATGCATTTCTGCCTCTAAAAGAAAGTTAAAACAAAAATGTCTCTTACGTTATTTTCGCGGTTAGTGCTCGATATAATTCTCTCAACACATGAACAATTTGGGCAATTAAATTTTGTGTTACAAAAATGTGAATTTAATTTCATTAGTTTGCTGAGCGGATATTAAGATAAGAATTTCGGTGTTTCCACAATTTATCTGAACTAAAGATAGCAGAGAAATCATAAAGTTTGGTCAACATTTTTTTCTGTATGTTTACCTTGGTGCATGTAACTTTTATATTTTTAGTCCAATTTCGATTAGAGGAATTAAATATACCGGATATAAAAATGCTTCTTTAAGACGGAATTTACAGACAAATACACATTTTTGAGACAGAAGTTCAAAAGAATTTCGTAAATAATTACACTTTTCCGAAGGTCTTTGACGTGTTGAATTGGAATCTGACCCCAGAATAGCCCAATCACGTCAGGTTTTCGAGATATTCTAACCTAAAAGTACAAAAATCAGGGTTTTTGGGCACATTTGAGCTCCTGTAACACGATGAAAAATTTTGTTTTTTAGAAAGATCACCTCGTTATCTAAAAGTACTACTCCTCCCCTCCAAAATTTATTTTAAAGCTTTAAAAAATCTTTATTTGTCACCGAGAAGTCGTCTGTTGAATTTATAAAGTTTTATCCAATACTCCTAATTTTCAGAATATCAACGAATTTACTAAACTCAGTAAATTCAACAGACGACTTATCGGTGACCGGCCGATTTGCTTTTTCATAGTCGAGCGGGTCTCGTGTTGCCGTTATCGAATCGAATTTATTGTATATTAATTTTATATGGGTGCGCAGAAATCGTCGCCCTGTAGATAGGGTTTCCTTTGTTGCCCCACAACTCAAGAGCAGGCTGACTGGTTGACCTGAATATGCCGACAAACCACGTTCGCGGTGGCTGGTCAGGATTCATGGCACACCACATGCTACATAGCTCCCGGACCTTCCGGTTCGTTTGAAGCACGATTATACCAATGATTTCAGGTCTTATTAGCGATTTAGATATAAAAATCGGGGTTCCCACAATCCCTGGAGCCGGGCCTCCGCGATCCACAATGGCGCAGTTATACGCAGGAATTCTACCAGTGCGCGGCGGAGCACTTGACTAAAGCTTGCCATCCTTTGAACGGTGTTTTATAATCGAGCTCGCCGAACGTGGCTCCTCGTTCATATCGACGGCTTCGGTGGCAACTGCAGTGCCTTCATATAAATCTTCGAAATCCTCATCATCGTCATATGGAGTAGCGGTTTCTATAACGGTCTGTCTAAGCATCGGGGCCGCATTTTCTAACGTCAATACATAATCAGGATCCGTGGCGTCGTCGCCTTCGAAAGCATTGATTTCCTTGGCATCTCCATCCAAAATAAACGATGGGTTATAAATCTTATCTTCGAAATAAAAAATGTTTCTCATCTAATAACTGTTATGGAGCAAGATTTTTACGATAAAATATATAACGTTATGTCCCTGGCCAATACATGTTTACATCGCCTGCTCCAGCATTCACGCCACACATAGGTCTGTACAGACCTGCTTGATCCGTTTGAGTCATTTAGTTTACAAACATAAATAAAACTGAACACAAACACACAAGCGGCCAGATTTTTTGCCCAATGGGTTCGCCGCAGCCGCTTCTAGGAAGTAATGGATGGATTCGCCTCTAACACGCAAAACAAAAAAGCTATATACACGTTNCGAACACAAACACACAAGCGGCCAGATTTTTTGCCCAATGGGTTCGCCGCAGCCGCTTCTAGGAAGTCATGGATGGATTCGCCTCTAACACGCAAAACAAAAAAGCTATATACACGTTTATATGCAAAAGGTCTGCACAGGCCTGGTTGAACCTCCTATTAACCGGAAAAAAGTTTCTTCAAAATCCTAGTTTTTAATATACACTGAGTAATTAGTGAATGTAGTATATGTTTTTAAATTCTTGTAGTCCCTTAGTGAGTAATCTACCGACCTTTGAATTTCGAACGAATATTATATTTGTGGTGTAGTGGTAAGCAGTGCACGCTTCCACTCCGCAGGGCCTCGGTTAACGCCCTGGTCAAAGCAACATCGCAAAAAAAATGTAGAAAAAAGGTTTTTCCTTAAAAGCGGTCGCTCCTCGACAGGCAATGGCAAACCTCCGAGTGTATTTCTGCCATGAAAGACAGCTTCTTATAAAAATACAATCTCCGTTCGAAGTCTACGTAAAACTAGGTCCCACCCCTTTGTGTGACAACATCAAGTCGCGCGACACAAATCGGAGGAGAAGCTCTTCCAAACAACAAAGGCGCGTTCATACAGAAAGTCGAGCGGCGCCGAGCGAAGCAAGGCGGAACAAAGCGAAGCTGCTTTTGTTCCTACTGAACGAAGCTAAGCGGAGCTTTTCTCATGGACTCGTCTGCAAAGATACTACAAAACGTAGGATACGTTCACATAGAAAGCGGAGCCGAGCCGAGCGAAGCCGTTCCGAGCTGAGTGAAGCTTTCAAATTGCTGTAGCTACCCTAACATAGAGCTGCAAAACTATCGACAGTATCGATAGTTTCAATTTTGCACCACTATCGATGAATAGTAGCCACTATCGCGATACTATCGGAAATAAAAAATTGCCAAAAATCCACAGTAAGCCCTAGCTACTTAAAACTTGCTATTTTTACTAAAACTTAATGGACTACAAAAGTGCATACTCAAAACTTTTCTAAGAAATCTTATTAAAAAACTCAAAATTTTGATGACTCGAAAAATTCGAATTTTCCTTGTTTTTGTAAATTGTTTAAAATTTACATTTGCAACGTGTTTTTTTTGTTGCTTAAAATAACTAAATTTGTTATTTTTAATAAATCACTCTAAAATGTTTATTAAAACTAACATTTCGGTTTTTTCTACTAATATTACCATATTCAATATAAATAGTGCCGTAGAAAGGATCTCATATTTTTTCTCTTACCGATAGTATCGATGCTATCGAATGGTGAGGCCCAAAACTGTCGAAAATATCAAATAGTCCAACCACCGATAGTTTGCACCTCTACCCTAACATTTGTGTAGCGCCAATCTATTATTATTATTTTATATGAATGTTCCTTCTTTACTACTGAAATATGTATATGTTTGAGTTCGTTAGGAATTTTGTGGAATAAATTTTTAAGATGTGGGTAATTGAGAGATTTTTCCCTGATATTCGTGGGATTTTTAACAGAGAATACCTGACTTGACTTGAAAATTGTACATCTGGCAAATGAGCAGCGCAAACAACTTCACTTAGAAAATTTGAGAACTATAGATTTTTGATTTCTACGTTAAGTTTCTAAATGCAAAGAGAGCCGTGAGAGAACCATGCTACCATATAATTTTTTTCAATTTTTAATAAATTCCTCCAAATACGCCTACAGCAATTATTTTTTGTATAAATGAAATTCATATGGCTATTGAAAAACAAGCTTTTAAATAAAGACAGAAAACGAAATAAACAAAATCACATTTTTTTTTTNAAATCCACAGTAAGCCCTAGCTACTTAAAACTTGCTATTTTTACTAAAACTTAATGGACTACAAAAGTGCATACTCAAAACTTTTCTAAGAAATCTTATTAAAAAACTCAAAATTTTGATGACTCGAAAAATTCGAATTTTCCTTGTTTTTGTAAATTGTTTAAAATTTACATTTGCAACGTGTTTTTTTTTGTTGCTTAAAATAACTAAATTTGTTATTTTTAATAAATCACTCTAAAATGTTTATTAAAACTAACATTTCGGTTTTTTCTACTAATATTACCATATTCAATATAAATAGTGCCGTAGAAAGGATCTCATATTTTTTCTCTTACCGATAGTATCGATGCTATCGAATGGTGAGGCCCAAAACTGTCGAAAATATCAAATAGTCCAACCACCGATAGTTTGCACCTCTACCCTAACATTTGTGTAGCGCCAATCTATTATTATTATTTTATATGAATGTTCCTTCTTTACTACTGAAATATGTATATGTTTGAGTTCGTTAGGAATTTTGTGGAATAAATTTTTAAGATGTGGGTAATTGAGAGATTTTTCCCTGATATTCGTGGGATTTTTAACAGAGAATACCTGACTTGACTTGAAAATTGTACATCTGGCAAATGAGCAGCGCAAACAACTTCACTTAGAAAATTTGAGAACTATAGATTTTTGATTTCTACGTTAAGTTTCTAAATGCAAAGAGAGCCGTGAGAGAACCATGCTACCATATAATTTTTTTCAATTTTTAATAAATTCCTCCAAATACGCCTACAGCAATTATTTTTTGTATAAATGAAATTCATATGGCTATTGAAAAACAAGCTTTTAAATAAAGACAGAAAACGAAATAAACAAAATCACATTTTTTTTTTAATTGTAATTATTATCCAATTTTACCCTAAACAAATAAAACGACTACAATTTTGCGTATACAAATACAAATGATGAGGATAAAAAAAGAGAAAAAGCAATAGATGGCACGGAAAGTAATCGTTTCTAAGTTTACAGGTAAGACAAGTCAAGTCTGAGTCTTGCATAACTGAGCTTTTATTTTCATTTTGACGCATTTCAATGTTGACTCTTTTAATTTTACTTGGCTTTGATTTTTGTTTTCGCTCGATTAAACTTTTATAATTTTTTAAAACAAAAGAAAAAAACGTTTTAAATAAAGTGAGCAATAAAAATTTTTAATCTGTTTACTAAGCAAATGTTTATTTTTCGGCTTTTGCAAATTAAATAATTTCTCTGCAAAAAGGTTTGCTTAAAAAAATACGTATACATATATGGTATATATCATCACTACACACCAATAAAGGCGCGCTAGGGTTTTGACTGCAAAAAAAACGTGTAAAAAAAAATTTACGAAAAAAGACGCTTAAAGAAAACTTCGGCGAAGAAAGACGGGAAACCTAGTTGACGACGAAGAAAGACGCGTAAACATAGATTTATACGTGGCCAAGGACTGTCACTTCAGCATCATTTTCTAAACACTGTTTGGGGAATTTACGTACATACACCCGCAAACAAAGTCCACCGCGAAAACAAGTTTACGGGTCTTTCTTCGCCGTCCATTATTTTAACGAGTCTTTCTTCGATGAAGTTTTTTTCGCGGTCAACTTTTGAGCTCGCGCCTTTATTCGTGTCTAGTGANCTGAAGTTTTTTTCGCGGTCAACTTTGGAGCTCGCGCCTTTATTCGTGTCTAGTGACGATATGGTATATGACAAAATGTATTTTCTCTTACAGTAAAACTTTTAAAGTTCATTCATTTCGGGCAAAGAACCTTGAATTCGGCTAACCATAACAATGCGAGTTGAAATTTAGTGAAATAACTACGATACCTCGAAAAAAAGTTTCTACCTTAAAAATGGTAGTTAAATGCAAAACGTAAAAATTACTGTAAACTAGTCTTATTTTGATAGACCAAGAAAATTGGTTGTGTATTTTTTTGAGAATCTGATCGTTAGTAAGTAATAAACATCGATCATCCATCGCTAAGAAGCGGAAACCTTGTTTACAACATTCGTGGCTAAGAATAGGAAAATGCTGACTACGTGTTAATAAGTTTGTTCAGAGCTTGGTTAAAAAAAAATTTTAATTTGAGTTTGGCTGTTATTCCTTCTTGGTAATTTTTTCTGTTTTAATTTTAGATGGACTTTTACGTTGGTGACATGAAGTTTTTGACTGAAAAGAGCCCTAGTAAAATTTTCCGAAGAATAATTTTCTAGAATACTAGAATAGAACGACCTTCCAAATTTGCTTTTTGCGCGGTTTCTTGAAGTAAGGGTCAAAACGACCTTTTTAGGCGGGAGCTACTGGGTTAAAATATTCTACAAAAATATTTCCCACGAACTTTTACCATATATGTTTTAACCTTTAATTTCGCTCAGACATTAATTTTAACAATTGTTTCGACTTTTTTGAAAATTACTTAGCCCAAGACATGAAATAAAAATACGCTAAGCTAACTCTTGCAAATCCATCTTTTTACTACTGGATGGGTATACTTTCAGAACATGTTAATAGTGAAAGTGTAGGAATTAATATAAAACTTAAAAATTTGGAGAGAAAACGTTATTTTTTTGAGTACACATTTTTTTTGTTTCCTAAGAAACGAAAAATATCAAAAGAAATTTTTATGGCAGGTAGTAATATGGATACCAATGTATAAACTCTCGAAATTTTAGAAAAAGAGAAAGTGGCCTTTTTTAGAAAAAAATTGTGTTTATTTTTTTATAAAATCGTATTATCGTTATCGTTTATCCACATTTTTGACTTTTATTGGTCAATTTTGAAAAAGTACAAAAAATGGGAAAAATATCCTTAGAAGCAACTAGATAGCTTAAAAATTATGCAAACTATAAAGTAAAAAAAAATCCCAAAAAAGTTGTCTTTATTTACAAAATCTTAAAATATACCTAAAAAGCAAAAGTAATGCTGTTCAAAATTAAAAAAAATACGTGTTAATTTATTTTTTAAGCAGAAAAACATATTTTATTCTTAAGTTAATTCGCGATATACCATTGGACTGCCTGCATGATTTGAAAATGATCCCGTCCAGTTTACCGTTGTGCGACTAAAGTGTCAAATTGACACTTTTTGAAGATCGATGCCCCTTGACACCGACTTTTTAGAAATAGGCATATTTTGAAACTTTTCTTAACTTTTCGACTTTCGCCCCTTTTCTTTGATTAACAATTATATATCGTCGTTTAAAGTGCAAAACCGCGTATCAGCAAAATGGTAAACCGCGTATGTGAAGTTGTAGAAATTATTTTCTAGAGCGTAAAAACACTCATATTTCAAAATGGTTCTCTTTTTTATAATGCAATCGCATTTATGGCTAGTATATTTCAGGACGAATGACTAAGGATTGAGCCAAGAGCTTGTGTGAGCAAATCCAATTTTTGGCAGCCAATGTCAGTTACACGGTTTTGAAGAATGAAGATACGAGGTTTTATACTTAAAACGACGATATACACATTTTGACAATTTTTTCATAAAATATTACTTCTCAAAGGCGCTTAAAAATTACATCTCTGGCAAGATTTTGACTGATTTCAACTTTCTTATTATGCCAAAATTTGTAGCTTATCATTTCCCCAAGTTATTTGTTCATTTTCATGGCTCCCGGTACAAACAAATAATCGGCGATGATTTGTATACTAGCTTAAAAGGCTAAACCTTGTTATGAAAGTCTTTATATACGTGGTATAAAAGCATTGAATTACTTTCAGACACTTTTTTTCGGCTGTGACACTTTTTAGGGAAATGTGCATAAAAATTTGCCATCATTTAGTTTAAGATAATAATGGTAACAAATATTTTAAGATCTCAAATATTTATGACCTCTTTTCAGAGATAGTAGTCGGGAGATCTAGCTTTAAATTAAGCCAGGAAGGTTCTATCACCTTTTGTTTCTTTGCTAAAGCTTCTAAAATATTGCAAAAACCGCGATTTTTTTACACTTTGGCCGCATTTGCCACAAAGTTGGTTATTTTCCTGGTGGACTATCTAAAGTTATCTGGGTAGTCCTACCTCAGGATTGGTTCTTTACCTCGATTTACAGGCCTGGAGGGGGTGTTTGAGAAATAGATTTGTCAGTGAATTATTTGTCTTTTTTATTCTCACTATTGATTCCAATTGAGTTACTCTTCATACATCAGTATTGACTAAAAGTTATCAATGACTGCTCCAAAATAGCGGCTTAAAAATTATGGATGCTTTTTTCTTAAATTGATCAGATTTTCTCGAAATCATAAAGAACCGTAAAGAACCAATCACGAAGTAGGTCTACCTAAAGGCCTTTAGATACCCCACAAGGAAGAGAACCTACTATGTGGCAGTATTCGCACTCGAAATTGTTTTGTGTCCTTTAAGTAGCTTATTGAACAAACCTATAATGTGGAAAGGCAGATGATTTCCTTATGTTAAGAGTTTTCATGACAGAAACTGATTTGAAGGTGAAGATATACTGCAGTTAGAAGACTGGCAGAAAGAAAGATATCTGTTTCAAAGTGTATTAACTCAAAACTGTCAATTGACCCTTAGCTATTTTTTATTCGTAACATGTGGGTAAGAAAATAGAATACATTACTGCACCACTTTTTGATCTCAATAGTCGCTGAAATCTGGAGGTTGTAATCACTCTAAATTACCAATCATTAGAAATTTTTAACAGTGCTTAATGAGAGCCTTAGGAGTACGACATTCTGTTATGTATTTTAAAGTGCGCATTCATGGTGACTTTTGTTAAATATTTTCAAAGTTTTTAAAGCTGAATATTTTTGTTATTTTTCCCGAAAAATATGGTTCACGTTTTAACCAAAACTGTATAAATCAAACTTTCAAAACAAATTTTTATACAAATTTTCAGCTTTTTAATCTGATTTTTTTAAGTTTTTTTGAGTATGCAGTTTTGTACCAAATTAAATTTTAGTATAACAAAGTGCAAGTTTAAGCGTCTGCAAAATATTATTATTATTATACTAAAATTGAATTTGCTATAAAACTGCATACTCAGAAAAATTCTAAAAAGTCAGATTAAAAACTCAAAATTTCATTGAAAATTTGTTCAATTTTTCTAAGCTCTTTATAAAATAAAACATATTTTTCGGAAAAAATAACAAACATTTTAACTTAAAAAAAATTGCAAATATTTAACATTAATCACCATGCACTCATCACTGCTCGAAGTAGAATTTTACATAAATTGACAAATGCATCATAACCATTTCTCAAAGGCTTTGCCTCGCTGAATCCGAATCCGTATTCAAAATTTTTCTGTCACATCAGGTTTTTTAAATATCCTTACCTAAATGTGCGAAAAATACAATTTTTCGAGGGTTTTTATTCAATACCCTCTATCTGCACTTTTCACTAAAATGAGATTCTGATATAAAAATCTACCTAAGACTTAACTGTCATCGGGCCGACCGCAGGATTTCTCTTTGGGGGGAGGCTTTTATGTAAAGTCAATCGTAACAACCAAGAATATCATTGTTTTATTTAGAGTATTCAGCAAATTGTATTTAATTGTGGATATAATTTAGCAAACTCAAAGAAAAGTCACATGCAGTTCACCGAGGTATAGATACAAATTCTTTTAATACTGAGGCAATGCGATGAATATTGAGAAAAGCTAGTCCATCGTGTCCTCGTTCTTTGTCAATGCCTGCACAATAGACTGCGCTTTAGTTGTATGGAGACTCCCCCTAGAAATGTTCCTTTGTTCATAAAAACGTGCCCTGCGAAAAATTTTTAAAATCCGACAACGGAAAGACGTTCCTTGAAAGGCCCTAAAGTACAGTATTTCATGCAATTTTTCACAAAGCGGTCAAAATGGCCTATAATTCAGTGGAAAATTTAATATTATTTAATAATGGCACTTGTTGTGGTTTTGCCCTCCGATGTAAAATATGACTAAACTATTTTTCAACCTCCCCAACTTTTAAAGTTGTGGAGGTTTTTTTCACGAAAAATTACAATTTTCTAGGAATTCAGAAGTTAAATTTTAGCCAAGTAAATTTAGATCAAATTGGTACGAAGAAAACAAACTTTTGATGCAGTTTACTTCTAATTGACACGTAGATCTTGGATCCATAGTCTCGTCCCTAAATTTCATACCGGAACATTCCGCTATCTTGGATTTTAGGTTTTTTGGGGGTTTTTGCGATTTGCAAGCTTATTTTGCATTTTTCGTAAAAAAACGGTTGTACACAAATTTGTAGGGAATTTAATTTCTAACATTTTTTTATGAAAACATTAAAAAAAAATAATAATTTTTTATTGTAAACAATTAGCAAAAAGTGCGAAAAATGTTTGCATTGACACGGCTTTCGCCATTTTTTAACAATTTTTGATAAAAATGCTTAGCATATTCAAATGCCAAGTTGTAAGGAACTTTTCTCCTTTAGTGTTGGGTTCTCCGGTGGCACAAAATTTGTAAAGCAAAATCTAATTTACGGTTAGTTAAGATGCCAAATTTGAGACGATATGTTGAACTTTTCAAAAGGCCTCACGCCTTTTTCCCAAAAACTAACTCAATAACTTTAAAAGATTGGGAGGTTTACAATACTGTAGCTATTTTTGACATCGGGGGACAAAACTCCATCAAGTGCCATTAAAATATATTAAATTTCCCACTGACTTATAGGCAAAATATTGACCGCTATGTGAAAAAATTCCATGGATTTGCTGAGTTTTAGGGCCTTTGAGGCACGTCGTTCCGTTATCCGATTTTAAAAATTTTTCGCAGGTCACGTTTTTATGACCAAATGAACCTTTTTGGGGGAGTCTGGCTTTGCAAAATAAGGCGCACACACATGCATCATGATATTCATTGAATTATTTTGCAAAACTATAACTAAATAGGGGAGCGAAGGGTGTTGTATACCACATAAGAAAAATTTCTGTACAAAAAACGGAAATCTATATAAAAATTTTGTACTGCAAATGTTAAAGCTGTTTTTAATAGGTTTGTTGTGCTGATTACGAGTCCGTAAGCATAAAGTTTCCATCAGTTCCACATTTTGAAAAAAAAATGCGGTCAAAGTGTAAAAAAATCGCGGTTTTTTGTCAAAATGTGGAACTGATGGAAACTTTATGCTTACGGATTCGTAATCAGCACAACAAACCTATTAAAAACAGCTTTAACATTTGAAGTACAAAATTTTTATATAGATTTCCGTTTTTTGTACAGAAATTTTTCTTATGTGGTATACAACACCCTTCGCTCCCCTATTTAGTTATAGTTTTGCAAAATAATTCAATGAATATCATGATGCATGTGTGTGCGCCTTATTTTGCAAAGCCAGACTCCCCCAAAAAGGTTCATTTGGTCATAAAAACGTGACCTGCGAAAAATTTTTAAAATCGGATAACGGAACGACGTGCCTCAAAGGCCCTAAAACTCAGCAAATCCATGGAATTTTTTCACATAGCGGTCAATATTTTGCCTATAAGTCAGTGGGAAATTTAATATATTTTAATGGCACTTGATGGAGTTTTGTCCCCCGATGTCAAAAATAGCTACAGTATTGTAAACCTCCCAATCTTTTAAAGTTATTGAGTTAGTTTTTGGGAAAAAGGCGTGAGGCCTTTTGAAAAGTTCAACATATCGTCTCAAATTTGGCATCTTAACTAACCGTAAATTAGATTTTGCTTTACAAATTTTGTGCCACCGGAGAACCCAACACTAAAGGAGAAAAGTTCCTTACAACTTGGCATTTGAATATGCTAAGCATTTTTATCAAAAATTGTTAAAAAATGGCGAAAGCCGTGTCAATGCAAACATTTTTCGCACTTTTTGCTAATTGTTTACAATAAAAAATTATTATTTTTTTTTAATGTTTTCATAAAAAAATGTTAGAAATTAAATTCCCTACAAATTTGTGTACAACCGTTTTTTTACGAAAAATGCAAAATAAGCTTGCAAATCGCAAAAACCCCCAAAAAACCTAAAATCCAAGATAGCGGAATGTTCCGGTATGAAATTTAGGGACGAGACTATGGATCCAAGATCTACGTGTCAATTAGAAGTAAACTGCATCAAAAGTTTGTTTTCTTCGTACCAATTTGATCTAAATTTACTTGGCTAAAATTTAACTTCTGAATTCCTAGAAAATTGTAATTTTTCGTGAAAAAAACCTCAACAACTTTAAAAGTTGGGGAGGTTGAAAAATAGTTTAGTCATATTTTACATCGGAGGGCAAAACCACATCAAGTGCCATTAAAATATATTAAATTTTCCACTGAATTATATGCCATTTTGACCGCTTTGTGAAAAATTGCATGAAAATACTGTACTTTAGGGCCTTTCGAGGAACGTCTTTCCGTTGTCGGATTTTAAAATTTTTTCGCAGGGCACGTTTTTATGAACAAAGGAAAATTTCTAGGGGGAGTCTCCATACAACTAAAGCGCAGTCTATTGTGCAGGCATTGACAAAGAACGAGGACACGATGGACTAGCTTTTCTCAATATTCATCGCATTGCCTCAGTATTAAAAGAATTTGTATCTATACCTCGGTGAACTGCATGTGACTTTTCTTTGAGTTTGCTAAATTATATCCACAATTAAATACAATTTGCTGAATACTCTAAATAAAACAATGATATTCTTGGTTGTTACGATTGACTTTACATAAAAGCCTCCCCCCAAAGAGAAATCCTGCGGTCGGCCCGATGACAGTTAAGTCTTAGGTAGATTTTTATATCAGAATCTCATTTTAGTGAAAAGTGCAGATAGAGGGTATTGAATAAAAACCCTCGAAAAATTGTATTTTTCGCACATTTAGGTAAGGATATTTAAAAAACCTGATGTGACAGAAAAATTTTGAATACGGATTCGGATTCAGCGAGGCAAAGCCTTTGAGAAATGGTTATGATGCATTTGTCAATTTATGTAAAATTCTACTTCGAGCAGTGATGAGTGCATGGTGATTAATGTTAAATATTTGCAATTTTTTTTAAGTTAAAATGTTTGTTATTTTTTCCGAAAAATATGTTTTATTTTATAAAGAGCTTAGAAAAATTGAACAAATTTTCAATGAAATTTTGAGTTTTTAATCTGACTTTTTAGAATTTTTCTGAGTATGCAGTTTTATAGCAAATTCAATTTTAGTATAATAATAATAATATTTTGCAGACGCTTAAACTTGCACTTTGTTATACTAAAATTTAATTTGGTACAAAACTGCATACTCAAAAAAACTTAAAAAAATCAGATTAAAAAGCTGAAAATTTGTATAAAAATTTGTTTTGAAAGTTTGATTTATACAGTTTTGGTTAAAACGTGAACCATATTTTTCGGGAAAAATAACAAAAATATTCAGCTTTAAAAACTTTGAAAATATTTAACAAAAGTCACCATGAATGCGCACTTTAAAATACATAACAGAATGTCGTACTCCTAAGGCTCTCATTAAGCACTGTTAAAAATTTCTAATGATTGGTAATTTAGAGTGATTACAACCTCCAGATTTCAGCGACTATTGAGATCAAAAAGTGGTGCAGTAATGTATTCTATTTTCTTACCCACATGTTACGAATAAAAAATAGCTAAGGGTCAATTGACAGTTTTGAGTTAATACACTTTGAAACAGATATCTTTCTTTCTGCCAGTCTTCTAACTGCAGTATATCTTCACCTTCAAATCAGTTTCTGTCATGAAAACTCTTAACATAAGGAAATCATCTGCCTTTCCACATTATAGGTTTGTTCAATAAGCTACTTAAAGGACACAAAACAATTTCGAGTGCGAATACTGCCACATAGTAGGTTCTCTTCCTTGTGGGGTATCTAAAGGCCTTTAGGTAGACCTACTTCGTGATTGGTTCTTTACGGTTCTTTATGATTTCGAGAAAATCTGATCAATTTAAGAAAAAAGCATCCATAATTTTTAAGCCGCTATTTTGGAGCAGTCATTGATAACTTTTAGTCAATACTGATGTATGAAGAGTAACTCAATTGGAATCAATAGTGAGAATAAAAAAGACAAATAATTCACTGACAAATCTATTTCTCAAACACCCCCTCCAGGCCTGTAAATCGAGGTAAAGAACCAATCCTGAGGTAGGACTACCCAGATAACTTTAGATAGTCCACCAGGAAAATAACCAACTTTGTGGCAAATGCGGCCAAAGTGTAAAAAAATCGCGGTTTTTGCAATATTTTAGAAGCTTTAGCAAAGAAACAAAAGGTGATAGAACCTTCCTGGCTTAATTTAAAGCTAGATCTCCCGACTACTATCTCTGAAAAGAGGTCATAAATATTTGAGATCTTAAAATATTTGTTACCATTATTATCTTAAACTAAATGATGGCAAATTTTTATGCACATTTCCCTAAAAAGTGTCACAGCCGAAAAAAGTGTCTGAAAGTAATTCAATGCTTTTATACCACGTATATAAAGACTTTCATAACAAGGTTTAGCCTTTTAAGCTAGTATACAAATCATCGCCGATTATTTGTTTGTACCGGGAGCCATGAAAATGAACAAATAACTTGGGGAAATGATAAGCTACAAATTTTGGCATAATAAGAAAGTTGAAATCAGTCAAAATCTTGCCAGAGATGTAATTTTTAAGCGCCTTTGAAAAGTAATATTTTATGAAAAAATTGTCAAAATGTGTATATCGTCCTTTTAAGTATAAAACCTCGTATCTTCATTCTTCAAAACCGTGTAACTGACATTGGCTGCCAAAAATTGGATTTGCTCACACAAGCTCTTGGCTCAATCCTTAGTCATTCGTCCTGAAATATACTAGCCATAAATGCGATTGCATTATAAAAAAGAGAACCATTTTGAAATATGAGTGTTTTTACGCTCTANAAATGTGTATATCGTCGTTTTAAGTATAAAACCTCGTATCTTCATTCTTCAAAACCGTGTAACTGACATTGGCTGCCAAAAANCTTCAACTTCACATACGCGGTTTACCATTTTGCTGATACGCGGTTTTGCACT
>NW_016159935.1:60523-73777 GCF_001687245.7 Rhagoletis zephyria | reverse complement strand
TCTTCAGAAGAATCGGTGTCGCTGTATGGGACGAGTGCGCCTTTAGTTATGCGCTGCAACAACCAAGTATTTTAGCACCATATAATAATAATATAATAATAATTAATTGGCGCTTACACATACGTTAGTGTTTAGCCGAACTTTTTTTTGCGATGTTGCTTTGACCAGGGCTTGAACCCAGGTGCTGCGGGGTGTAAGCGCGCACTGCTTACCACTACACCACAGCGGCCGACATCATATACATGTATTATATTTTTATACTTTTGGTTAAAAATCTTAATCTACCAGAAATATATGCATTTACTTTTGTTTGTAAATAGTCCATATTTGGATGAAATAAGTTAATAAAATTAATAATTTTTAAAGAAAGCTTTCTAAATATGAACGAAATCGGACAATAACTACTGGTTTAGCAGACTCGTGCGCCACCTACCGGCAAAATTTTTAATGCAGTAATTGCTTTTCATGTAATTAATATACGTTCTAAATATGAACCAAATAGGACTATAGATACGAGATTTTCAAATATTTCGACTCCTGCGCGACTTATCGGATTAACTCATCTTTCGTATTGCATTGTCATCGAGTTCTGAGGCAACTGTGAAGTTTCAAGTCTATAGGCCCGTCCACATACAACTTTGGCGTTGCGTTGGCGCTGGCGTCGCTTTGACAGCAGCGCGAGTAACGCCCGTGCTTGCTACAATGAACGCGTAGCAGAGAATACTTTGGTCACTAAATTAACACACTAGCGGCAGATAGATAAAAAAATTACATCAATAATTGCATTAAAAACTATATTTCTTGCCCGGATTTGATTAAAAATCAAAATTAAATCACATAATTTTGATTATTTAGAACAGCTGACGAACGACGCACGCGAAAAGTTGAGAGTTGGCCATCTTTCTGCGTTGTGTTGGCGTTGGCGTTGCCCAACTTTGGTTATATGGAGACTTTCATATAAATGCATGTATTCATAGTCAGCTGTCGAAGCGACGCCAACGCCAACGCAACGCCAAAGTTGTATGTAAACGGGCCTTAAAGGTCATTGAGAAGTTGATCAAAAATTGATTGCAATATTTGTCCCTAACAAACATATAAACATACATACATACATACAGAGCAAGATAAGGAGTTTTAGTTTGGATTGAAGTTCCACTCTACGGGGTTAGGCTTTCGATACGTTCTCCTTGTATATATAAAAAAACATACAGAGCAAGTGAAATCCAAGCTTGTAATATAGAGGTACTTCAAAACTTTCACACAAAATTGTAACAATTCCTCTCTGCAATGAAAAATTGTCCACGGAGAAAAAGGCTTAACTGACACTGCGGGCACAAAAAAATGTTAACAGAGTACAATTAAGCACTTAAGCCAAAATTGCTTTCGCTATAACTTGGTAACGGAACTTCGTAGGACTTTGAAATTTTGACAGCTGGTGCGTATGGTGGTAGGTAATCGATTTCCGTCAAAACCAGAAAATCGAACAGGTTGTCGCTGACGCCCTTTTGGCGGTTAGGGCTCGACATTCTACACAACGTCCGCAACTTCTGCATTTGATCGAAATTTATTGAGAGAGCAATAATTTAATGTTGATAACTTGCGTATGTTCTTCTCAGTAAATCAACCAGATGGACGACGGACAGCCCATTCAGCTTTAAAGTTGATATCATATGCAGAAATAGGCTACTATTCCACGGAGCTCTTATTTTGTTAGCTGGAGATTTTCGGTAGACCCTTCCGATAATAAATTTGGTGCTACGTCAAAAAGTTTACTCTGGCCACTAATATGTGTAAGCTATCGTGAGAATTCAACATTCGCACAGGTTGCTTGCATCAAAGTAACCAAATATTCCACACGAGCCGCTAAGTCAGCACATTCAACATTCACCGCTAAGTCAGCAAAGCGCAGTGGAAACGTCGGCAGAGGAACAGCAGTGCAGCGCAAAGTGGTGGCTTAGGTTTAAGCTAGGAAATTATTGTAAGTTCAGTTTTTATACTCACTATAAACCGACCTATTTTCAAATTGGGAATTTTTTTTCTCTAATCAATTCAGTACGGACACACAGTCTTTGAAGATAAATTAGAGCGAAACAGATTTAAGTCCCCAAGGAACGAATTATATTTGGGGAGTGTGTGGAAGGAAGCCATCAACGATCAATGAGAATCCTGGGAATTTTTAAACACCACTACCCGATAGAGAGGGAACGAGACCACAAGTGGGAATCCTGAATACTTATAGAAGTACATATGTTAAGGATGAAAAGGTAAGTGAAGTGCTTGTCTCGTAGAAATAAAATTTTTGCGAATAGTAGATGAGTGAATTACTCGCTATAAAATAAAGTGAAACAAGTAAGGAAGTCTAAGTTCGGTCGAAACCGAACTTTATATACCCGGCGCAGGTATCAAATATCGTCGTTTCAACTTGCTCTAAGCTAAACTTTGCATGATAAGCAGGGGGGTTTTCCCCGATTTCAATATTTTTCGATAATATGCTTAACTAGACTTAATGAAATAATTGAACCAAGTTTGGTATAAATCCATAAAGTGGTTACCGAGATACAACTTGTAGTCATAAAGTGGGCGGTGCCACGCCCAATTCCTAAAAGTCTATAGCAGTTTCATTTATTGTTAAGAGATTGTTGTAACTATTAATTTGGAGTAAATTAGCGTCCTCAGTTATGAAATATCGGAGTTTTTGGATGTATGAAATATACCGTTTTACAGGAAGTGGGTGTAATTTTAGTCCGAATTTAATAATTTTCAACGAATTACTTTCTTGTACTAAGGTTATTGAGTGCACCGAGTTTGGTAGAAATTGATGAATCTGTTACCTAGATACACAAAGTGTATCATAATCAAATTTTCTTCTAAGTGGTTATTGTAATTATCGATTTGAAGTCAATTAGCTTCAGTAGTTACTGATTTATTATCGCAGTTTTTAAGTTTCTGTCAATTACCGTTATATGGGGGGTGGGCGTGGTTATTGCCCGATTACAAAGATTTTCAACAGATTTATTAGACAGGCCCTATGCAAGGCTCGTACCGAGTTTGGTAAGGATTGGTGAAGCCGCTACTGAGATACAGCATTTCACCATAAGTGGGCGGGGTCATGCCTATTTTCCAAAAATTTCCTAATAATACTATTTTCTACCAAAATTCTGCTTTATATACTAATTTTCAACAATTTGGATCCAATATTTACTGAAATAGGTTAGTTTTTGCATTCTTCGAAAATACCCTTATATGGAAAGTAGGCGTGGTTACAGTCCGATTTCGCGCATTTTCAATACAAACCTACCTTGGATTAAGAGAAACATAAATACCAAATTACGTTGAGATATCTCAATTTTGACTCGAGTTATCGTGTACACGGACGAACGGACAGACGGACAGACAGACCGCGGCCGCTTCATCAGATATTTTCATTGTCCATGCCACCGCGCCATGCACCAGCACAGGCATGATGCTTCCAAAATTTTGGTCACTCAGGCACCTACGTATCTTGGCATGAGGCTGCTTACGAATTATTTAAAAGATACGATGGCAGCGAATGCCACTATCAAGCGGTTACTATTCTTAGAAACAAAGTGCAAGGTGCTGCCGATCCAGTTCTTATGTTGTTGTTGTTGTAGCGGCTACAACAACCCCGCCCAGATAGGGTAATATCTCAGTCGTTGTCGTCAAGTTCCACTAACGGCAGCCCCAAGAAGCGTGCAGCATCTATGGGGTCGGTCCATAGGGACGACGCCGTTTGGGTTGTAGGGTTTTCCGGGCATGCGAAGAGATGTTTCGAGTAGTGGTAGGAATTTAGCCTGCTGCAGTAGCCAGAGCGAAGTTGAGCTATTGTTGTCCTGGTCTCCCGAGGCAGATGGAGCTCCGACCACCGTTTGAGCCTCTGTGGGAGAGAGGAAGCCTCTATATCTTCTAGTAGCGTGGAATGGCTGACAGTGTCAAAAGCCTTTGACAGGTACAACGCTACTATAATCGTTCTCTCACAGGGACGTTTACGGTTAAGGTCACGAGTTATCTGAGTGTTTCGGGCATTAAGTGCTGTTGTTGTACTGTGCACTTTAAGGAAACCATGCTGATGCTTCTCTGGGGTCAAGTGATTTGTGAAATACGGGGGTAGCAAGGCCTCTAGTGTCTTCGCTACCGGGGAAAGGAGTGTTATCGGACGATAAGAATCTCCTATGTTGGCGGGTTTCCCCGGTTTGAGCACTGGGACCACTCTCCCCACCTTCCAGATGTCTGGGATGATGAGAGTGGCCATGGACAAATTGAGGACCTCCGTTAGGTACTCTACCCCCGCAGGACCCAAATTTTTCAGCATCAGCATGCATATTCCGTCGGGACCCATGGCTTTGGAGGCTTTCGCCTTCCCGATGGCCACCTGAACTTCACCGCAAGTGAAAGCAAGGGGGGCACAAGTTGTTGGCAGTTTGTGCAGCCTTCTGGTCACTCGACGCTTGGCTTTGTCTACCGGAGGATGCAGTATGAACTGCCGGCTAAAATAGCTCGCGCATCGCTCCGGGTCCGACGAAGCATGGTCGCCGAAAGAAATTTCGACTCTGTCGTCGTGCTTCGTCGGATTGGACAGTGACCTCACGGTTGACCAAAGCTTACTCACACCAGAGGTGAAGTTGCAGGTCTTCAGATGCTCTTCCCACTTCTTCCGCTTATGTATGTTTACTATTTGCGGAATCTCCGCGTTGAGATCCCTGATACGGGTATCTCCGGGATCGGCCTGACGAAGGCTGTCACGCTCATCGGCTAGAACAGCCACTTCAGCAGGGAAATTTGGGCGTGGGTCGGTGATGCATCCTGCCGGTACGAAGCGGGCTGCAGCAGCGGTGACAGCCCTGCGGAACTTACGTTCACCAAGGTGGACGTCGGTTGGTGTGGGGAGGGCAGCGAAGGTGTTTTCAGTAAATTCCGCGAAGCCTTTCCAGTCAGCTTTTGAAAAGTTGATATATGTTCGGTGCTCCGCGGAAGCAAAGTCCGTTGGTTTATCGAACGAGATGACTATGGGCAGGTGGTCTGATGCCAAAGTCAGCATAGGTCGCCTTGATATGCTGTTTATCAGACCAGCGCTGACTATTGTTATGTCTGGCGAGCTGCAGCAGCTGCCCATAATCCTGGTGGGTGCGTCGTCGTTCATTGTGCAGAATGTCGAATCGTCTATCTGCTCAGCCAAGTCTGTTCCCCTACGATCGTTTGACAGGCTTGAGTGCCAAAGATCGTGGTGCGCATTAAAGTCACCTACTACCATACGGTTTTCACCTCTGAGGAGCGCACCTATATCAGGGTGATATCCTGCCGGGCAGCAGGTGACAGGGGGTATGTATATATTAAATATTTCGAGCTCGACATCGCCTGACCGGATAGCGATGCCCTGACATTCTAGGGTGGTATCCCTGCGGTCGATGTCTGCTTCGATAAGACGATACTGCACGGTGTGGTGCGTGATGAACGCTAAGCCACCACCATTATCTCGCTCGCGATCTCGACGGTGCACGTTGTACCCGGCGCAATTCAACAAAGTTGAATTGCTGTGCAACTTCGTCTCTTGGACCGCAGCTATCAATATACCATGCCTTCCCATGAAGACGGTTATCTTCTCGATCTTGCTCTGAAGCCCGTTACAGTTAAATTGAAGGAGCTTCATGTGGTTCGGGAGACGTGTCGTGATGTGGGGTGTAAGTGATGTGTGTGTTCTTACCGCCGTTGGCTGTGTGCGCTGCTGTGAAGGTTGCCGCCCTGTGGTGGTGGCGGGAGGCGTCGCAATTGGGGTCTGCGACCGAGCAGCGCAACACGGGCCCTCGAAGTTCCCAGTCCAATCTCGCGTGGTACGCAGACCTGAGCATGCCCTAAAGTGGCACCAGCCAAGGCAGGTGCTGCATTTGACTGATGTCACATTACGGGATATCCTGGTATGAGATACCGTGCAGATTGTAGGAGGAACGAAGAGTTGTTGGCGGCGGCGTGTGGGTGGTGGTGTGTGTTCTGTGGTCTGTAGCCGTTGTGGTGTGGTCTATTGAGTTATGTTGTTGTGCTGTGGGGTCTGTGTGGGACTGCTCAGGTGGACTGGGGTTAGCCGTGGAGGCTGCTCTGTTAGAGCAACAGGGGGCCACAAAAGACGTGGTCCACTGCCGATGTGTCCGTAGTCCTGAGCAGACTCTGAGGTGACTCCACCCCTCGCAAGCATTGCACTTGACATAGGTGGAGTTGTGGTGTAGTCGTCTCTGGCATACACAGCAGGTGTAGGTTTCTGGCCCTGGGTTTGACTCGATGCCAGCCCTGAGTAGGAGAAAACGTAGCGAATGTAGCCCTATGGACGAACAACTTCTGAGATACTTCGCCGACCTAAACGGGGTTAGATCGCCGAAACAACAGCCCTTGGTCGGGTAAAACCCGAGTCATTCCGGTACGTAGAACCGGCTGTCGTGGGAATGCCAGTACTTTTGTCTTTTAACATGGTGGAAGCGCGCACTGCCTACCACTACACCACAGCGGCCGACATCATATACATATATTATATTTTTATACTTTTGGTTAAAAATCTTAATCTAACAGAAATATTTGCATTTACTTTGTTTGTAAATAGTCCATATTTGGAAGAAATAAGTTAATTGTAAAATTAATAATTTTTATAGAAAGCTTTCTAAATATGAACGAAATCGGACAATAACTACTGGTTTAGCAGACTCGTGCGCCACCTACCGGCAAAATTTTTAGTGCAGTAATTGCTTTTCATGTAGTTAATACACGTTCTAAATATGAACCAAATAGGGCTATAAATACGAGATTTTCAAATATCTCGACTCCTGCGCGACTTATCGGATTAACTCATCTTTCGTATTGCATTGTCATCGAGTTCTGAGCCAACTGTGAAGTTTCAAGTCTATAGGTCATTGAGAAGTTGATCAAAAATTGATTGCAATATTTGTCCCTAACAAACATATATACATACAGACCAAGATAAGGAGTTTTAGTTTGGATTGAAGTTCCAGTCCACGGGGTTAGGCTTTCGAAGCATTCTCCTTGTATATACAAAAAACATACAGAGCAAGTGAAATCAAAGCTTGTAAAATAGAGGCACTTCAAAACTTTCACACAAAATTGTAACAATTCCTCTCTGCAATGAAAAATTGTCCACGAAGAAAAAGGCTTAACCGACACTGCGGGCACAAAAAAAATGTTAACAGAGTACAATTAAGCACTTAAGCCAAAATTTCTTTCGCTATAACTTGGTAACGGAACTTCGTAGGACTTTGAAATTTTGACAGCTGGTGGTAGGTAATCGATTTCCGTCAAAAACAGAAAATCGAACAGGTTGTCGCTGACGCCCTTTTGGCGGTTAGGGCTCGACATTTTACACCACGTCCGCAACATCAAACGAGAAAATGCCATCGAATTGCATATCACTTTTAGTGCAGCTCTGAACGTTCTGCATTTGATGGGTATAAGTGATCGAAATTTATTGAGAGAGCAATAATTCAAAGTTGATAACTTGCGTACGTTCTTCTCAGTAAATCAACCAGATGGACGACGGACAGCCCATTCAGCTTTAAAGTTGATATCATATGCAATTCATAGATAAAAAGTCACTTTAAGCACTTAATTTCAAGATTTGAGCAGAAATGGGCTACTATTCCACGGAGCTCTTGTTTTGTTAGCTGGAGATTTTCAGTAGACCCTTCCGGTAATAAATTTGGTGCTACGTCAAAAAGTTTACTCTGGCCACTAATATGTATGTAAGGCTCATTCCATCTCAAATCACCCAGGCCGGGGGAAAGTGAATTTAAGTTTGCGATAAAACTCACAGGGATTGTTCCTTGAACAATTTAAGGATACACGTATTTTTTCTTTTTGCTCAGAAAGGCGAATTTTTCGAATAATGAATTTTTTTCTTTTTGAGTACAAACGCTTCTTTTTTCCCCTCTTAATAGCAACTTTTGATGAAATCGTTTATAACTGCCGCAAAAAAGCAAGGATTTTAACGATTTTTTTTTTAAATTGCAGATATTGATCTACTGAATCGATCTAGTGAACTAAACATCTGTAATTGTTTATTAATAATTAATTATTGTTACTAAAAAAAAAAAAAAATTTTTTAAATTGATTTTTTAAATTGCCACCTCTTTTTTTTCTTTTAAACTTTTTTGTCTATTAGGGAATAGTATAAACTATTTTCAATACGAGTAGCAGTATGCTAAAATTCGTCGTTTTCGAGTTATGATTTTTTTTCTGAAAATGCACTTATATGATGCCAGCAGCTTTTCGTGCCAGTTGAGGGCGCAAAAATTGTTGCCCATTATGATAAAGTTTCCTTGCTGGAAATTTTTTGATAGCCAAAAGTTTTTCCCAATTGGGCTCTAATTTTGGCCCAATTGGGGCCCAATTAGCGATTTGCCCAATCTACCGAAGATTTCCCCATACAGTGCTCACAATTTGCTCAAAGTGAACATGCATACGCAATTAAAACGTTTTTATCGATAAAATCACACATACACAAATCAAAATTTCCTACGAAAAAAAAAAATTTTAATTTTTTTCTTAAAAAATTTTCCACATACAAATTTTTTGATAAGAAAAAATTTTGTTTTGAAAATATGTCATCTCAAAAAAATTTGGAAAAAATCACAATGCTAGCTCTGAGTATTGCGCAATATTTAAGTATAATGTTATGGGGTGCACTCTACAATAATTTGAGTTATGAATTTTTTTTTACACCGAAGTTGAGTAAAATGAGTACATTTTTGGCTCTGATCGGGCAACCTCAAAAAATTTCCAGCAAGGAAACTTTATCATAATGGGCAACAATTTTTGCGCCCTCAACTGGCACGAAAATCTGCTAGCATCATATAAGTGCATTTTCAGAAAAAAAATCATAACTCGAAAACGACGAATTTTAGCATATTTCTACTCGTACTGAAAATAGTTTATACTATTCCCTAATAGACAAAAAAGATGAGAGAAAAAAAGATGTGGCAATTTGAAAAAAATCAATTTGAAAAAAAAAATTCTTTTTGTTTATAAACAATAATTAATTATTAATAAACAATTACAGATGTTTAGTTCACTAGATCGATTCAGCAGATCAATATCTGCAATTTAAAAAAAAAAAATCGTTAAAATCCTTGCTTTTTTGCGGCAGTTATAAACGATTTCATCAAAAGTTGCTATTATGAGGGGAAAAAGAAGCGTTCGTACTCAAAAAGAAAAAAATTCATTATTCGAAAAATTCGCCTTTCTGAGTAAAAAGAAAAAATACGTTTGTCCTTAAATTGTTCAACGAACAATCCCTGTGAGTTTTATCGCAAACTTAAATTCACTTTCCCCCGGCCTGGGTGATTTGAGATGGAATGAGCCGTAGGTTATTGTGAGAATTCAATATTCGCACAGGTTGCTTGCATCTAAGTAACCAAATATTCCACACGAGATGCTAAGTCAGCACATTCAACATTCACCGCTAAGTCAGCAAAGCGCAGTGGAAACGTCGGCAGAGGAACAGCAGTGCAGCGCAAAGTGGTGGCTTAGGTTTAAGCTAGGAAATTATTGTAAGTTCTGTTTTTATACTCACTATAAACCGACCTATTTTCAAATTGGGATTTTTTTTCTCTAATCAACTCAGTAAGGACACTCAATCTTTGAAGATAAATTAGAGCGAAGCAGATTTAAGTCCCCAAGGAACGAATTATATTTGGGGAGTGTGTGGAAGGAAGCCATCAACGATCAATGAGAATCCTGGGAATTTTTAAACACCACTACCCGATAGAGAGGGAACGAGACCACAAGTGGGAATCGTGAATACTTATAGAAGTACATATGGTAAGGATGAAAAAGTAAGTGAAGTGCTTGTCTCGTAGAAATAAAATTTTTGCGAATAGTAGATGAGTGAATTACTCGCTATAAAATAAAGTGAAACAAGTAAGGAAGTCTAAGTTCGGTCGAAACCGAACTTTATATACCCGGCGCAGGTATCAAATATCGTCGTTTCAACTTGCTCTAAGCTAAACTTTGCATGATAAACAGGGGGTTTTTCCCGATTTCAATATTTTTCGATAATATGCTTAACTAGACTTAATGAAATAATTGAACCAAGTTTGGTATAAATCCATAAAGTGGTTACCGAGATACACCTTGTAGTCATAAAGTGGGCGGTGCCACGCCCAATTCCTAAAAGTCTATAGCAGTTTTATTTATTGTTAAGAGATTGTTGTAACTATTAATTTGGAGTAAATTAGCGTCCTCAGTTGTTGAAATATCGGAATTTTCGGATGTCTGAAATATACCGTTATACGGGAAGTGGATGTAATTTTGGTCCGAATTGAATAATTTTCAACGAATTTCTTTCTTGTACTAAGGTTATTGAGTGCACCGAGTTTGGTAGAAATTGATGAATCTGTTACCTAGATACACATTTGTGGTCATAAGGAGGCGGCGCCACGCCCAAAAGTGTATAATAATCTAATTTTCTGCTAAGTGGTTATTGTAATTATCGATTTGAAGTCAATTAGCTTCAGTAGTTACTGATTTATCGCAGTTTTTAAGTTTCTGTCAATTACCGTTATATGGGAGGTGGGCGTGGTTATTGCCCGATTACAAAGATTTTCAACAGATTTATTAGACAGGCCCTATGCAAGGCTCGTACCGAGTTTGGTAAGGATTGGTGAAGCCGCTACTGAGATACAGCATTTCATCATAAGTGGGCGGGGTCATGCCCATTCTCCAAAAATTTCCTAATAATACTATTCTCTAACAAAATTCTGCTTCGTATACCAATTTTCAACAATTTGGAACCAATATTTACTGAAATATGGTAGTTTTTGCATTCTTCGAAAATACCGTTATATGGAAAGTAGGCGTGGTTACAGTCCGGGGCACGCCCATTTTCCAAAATGTTCCCATAAACGTAATTCTTGGTTAAGAGTTATTGCAAGCATCATTTTTGAATACATGAGCTTTAGTATTTACTGATTTATCAAAGATTTCGTATTTCTCTAAACTACCGTTATATGGGATGTGACCGTGGTTATCGTCCAATTTTTAAACTTTTCAGCCATTTGGTATGCTGTACCAAGGCCAAAAACTGTATAAAGTTTGGGAGAAATTGGTGAAGCGGTTACCAAGATATACAATATAATCATAAGTGGGCGTGGCTATGCCCATTTTCCAAAAATGTATAATATTCAAATTAAATTAAAAATAATTGAAAATATCAATTTTGGGTGAATAAGCTTCAGTAGTTACTAAAATATCGCAGTTTTTGTATTTCTGAAAATTACCGTTATATGGGAGGTAGGCGTGGTTACAGTTAAAGTAATCGTTCATCGATCGAACTCGGATTACGATTACAGTAATCGTATTTTTAACTTTTTAAAAATCATGGTTACTGTAATCGTTCGTTCGATGAAGGATTACTTTAATTGTAATCTTGTTCTTTAGATTTTTAGGATTACTGCAATTCTAATCGTTTAGTAATCGTAATCCTTATCGCCCATCTCTGGTTATACCCACTAGGCGTTTCGGTTTTAAAAAATAAAGAAATTCAGGTCCTATTGACAAACGGCATCATTCGACCAAGAACCCCATATGGGTTGTTAAGAAAAAAGGCTTTGATGAAACTGGGCAAGAACAAAAGCGATAGATAATATACTTTCGCAAACTAAATGCAAAAATCATCAGCGATATTACAGGGATTTTGTGCAATCTTGGTGGGAGCAAATTTTTTACTACACTTGATCTAAAATCTGGTTTTCATCAGATTAAGCTTTCAGAACGCGATAGAGAAAAGACTACATTCTCCGTAAAAACATGGGAAGTACAAATTTCGCAGGCTAGCCTTCGGCCTAAAGAACGCTCCCATCATCTTCCAGAGGGCAATGGATGACGTGTTAAGGGAAAATTAAAAGATGGAATGCTTTCATAGATGAATACAATAAAAAACTAATTTACCGACCAGGTAAGGCAAATGTAGTCGCGGATGCGTTGTACAGGCAGTATATAAATGCCTTAGATAATATGAGCGTAGAGACAATTCACAGCGAAGAGTCATCAACCAACAAGCCAAGTAATTTGTGGCAAACTGTCGCGTTTGCTCTATCAGGCGAAGTACGATCGCCACCCGAAAAAACAACTTATTGCTCAGATACCCATACTAACATATTGTGGAGATGTCCTCCTCATTGACATATTTTCCACAGGGTCAAAGTTCTTCCTGACTTGCATCGACAAATTTTCAAAATTTGTGATAGTACAGTCACTGAAGTTTAGAACGATAGTGGATGTTAAACCACAGCTTCTACAGTTACTCAACATGTTTTCCGCTATTGTAATAACGAAAATTCACTAATCATTTCGACTAGAGCAGAGAGAGAGACGATACTATCGAATTTTTTTCTTTTTGTTTGTTTTTTCTTTTTGTTTCTTATTACTGCCATACCAAATAAAAGTAATCAGCGTTGCGACTGTCAGCTCATTTTCTTTTTTACTTGAATTGAATTGAAATTTTATGTGTTAGAAGGAGGCAGTCCTATGACCAAAACGCAGTTTTCCCGTGCGTTAAGATAACCACCGTTAAGCAAACATATACAACTCTTTCGAGAAGATGGATAATTGAAAATTAGTAGTTGTAACTGCTGCGTTGAAGGTCATAAAACATAATATCCATGCCGTGTGTGAATTGAGCAGTTTTCTGAAAATGAACAAATAGTTAATCACAAGAAAAGGCAAGTAAATATAACACATATGTACGCATGTATGTTCATATGTATGTATGTATATTTCAATTTATTTAAAATAATTTATGATGAAATTAAGGAAAGTAAAACCAAAAATGATATGTTCTTGTGAATAAACCAGAGACCGTACCGCTTATGCATTTTATAATAAAACGCAAAAAATTTAAGTTATTTTTTTGACTTTTATTATTTTGTTATTTTATGGCCTTATAACAATTATATTCAACAATTGAGCTCGAGGCCATTTTTTTTTTAATGAAAACTTATTGTGGAAAAGCAACAATAATTTGAAAAAATGGTAGAAGTGATAGCTATTTCGGAAATCACCACATTTCCTCATCAGACTTCTTTCAGCAGGAGTCGAACCGACGATCCCACTGACTCAGAAGTGATAGCTATTTCGGAAATCACCACATTTCCTCATCAGACTTCTTTCAGTAGGATTCGAACCGACGATCCCACTGTTCGCCTTGTTAATTCTTGTTGCTTATTTCCACTATTTCACTTGCTA
>NW_016159935.1:54383-59251 GCF_001687245.7 Rhagoletis zephyria | reverse complement strand
AAAAAACAAATAACTTAAGGACGAGCACACCTAAAAGTTAAACATTCTAATAATAGAAAATACTAACAAAAACCAACAACCACACGATCAAGTGAATTGTAGCGGAATAGCTGCGCTTGATTGTAGTTGGCTTAGTAAGTGTAATAGTGGAAATAAGCAACAAGAATTAAAAAGGCGCACTTAGCACAGTGCGTAGGCAACTGGCTGAGTCAGTGGGATCGTCGGTTCGAATCCTAGTGAAAGAAGTCTGATGAGGAAATGTGGTGATTTCTGAAATAGCTATCACTTCTACCATTTTTTCAAATTATTGTTGCTTTTCCACAATAGGTTTTCATTAAAAAAAACGGCCTCGAGCTCAATAAAAATTGTGGAATTTTATTATTTTGAGCAAATAATACCTGGTAATTTTGCTTTTTATTTTTTAAGGCAAAAATAAAAGTTAAAATTTGGCTTTTATTTTTTGGAGCAGAAATAATCGGTAATTGTTGCCTTTTATTTTTTCAGGCAAAAATAAAATTCAAAGTTACAAATCAGGTATTCCAGAATAGTTTTAAAGCTCCTATCTGGATTATAATAACTCCCTAATACACAAATACCAGGATTAGATCAAGTCTAAATATGTATGTACTACATATGTATAAATACAATACGTGAAGGCATTTTTTGTTAACGGCATCAGATCTGCATCGTTTTGCCTCTAAATGTACAACAAGGTATGACATTTTTGAAAAGGCTTGCCACCTTTTGTAAAATTATAAAACCTGCACCGCTCGTTGTATTAAAAAAAATTAGGTCTAAAATGAAAGGGCAGGGCCTCTAGAAGTGCAAGAAAGTTTAATTTTTTTGAATAGGGTTGCCACCCGCTTAAAAAATCACAAAACTTACACCGTTCGCGCAATTTAAAAAAATTATATAATATGTCATATAAATGGGCTTGGTCTATAGATCTACAAGGAAGAACGTCTTATTTTTTAAAGGGTTGCCAGCTGTTAAATTTTTTTTTGTCTAAAGCACCAGATTTACACCGTTATCTCGATTTTAAAATGAGGTGCCAAACGAAAGGTGTTCACCTAGAGATGTGCTTTGGGTTTAATTTTTTGTAGAGGTTTGCCACCTAATTAAAAATCTATTGCTTGAAGTATGCTACTCAGTAAAATATCATAATATAAGCATCAAGCGAAAGGGTTTTTAAACTAAATTAATATGTTCGTGCTTTAAAAGTTGCCACCTATTAAAAAATATATAGCTATGAACGGTAAGTAACGCATTAAGGACATTCGATATTGGTATCAAACGACAGCTAGTCAAATGGCTTTTGTGTAAATGTATCCAAATTTTCGAGAGTTGTCATCTAGTTAACAACTCTTAACTAGCTTTCGATTGATAGCAATATCGAATGCCCTTAATACATTACTTCACAGTTATAAATGTGTTTAATAAGTAGCATCTCTATTAAAAACACCACCACCATATTAATTTAATCTCAAACCCATATTGCGATATTTTACTATCATATTTTAAGAAATGCATTTTTAATTAGGCGGCGACCCTTTAAAAAAACCAGAGCATGTCTATAGGTCAACCCCTTTCATTTGACACCTCATTTTGAAACTCGAGGGAACGGTGTAAATCTGATGCTCTGCATGAAAAAAAATGTGTAACAGGTGGCAACCCTTTTTAAAAAAATAAGAGGTTCTTCCTTGCAGGTCTATAGACCAAGCCCATTTACATATATGGCATATTACAGGGGTGGACAAGGCCGAGGCCGAAAAGAGCCACATGTAAATTCTAAATTCTACAAAGAGCCGCAAAAAAGCAACAAAAGCAAAAATTTTATTTTTAAATAAAATTATTATTAGAAATGAAAAACATTCATTTTATTATTATTCTAATGCACGTAAGATAGATATTAAAGAAAATTCAAAAGATCCCTGGCCGAATTTTCAAAATCTGGTTTTACGTCAGTTACAGCCGTTCGTAACAGTTCTGTTAAATGTTGGTTAATCAATTGTGAACTGTATTTTGACTTTACGAATTTCATTGTAGAGTACAAAGACTCACAGTTATACGTTGTACCAAAAATTGAAAATATACGGCACGCAGCAACATTTTTAATCTGGTACATATTGCCATATTGGCAGATATTTTTAATCTGGTACATGTTGCCGGAATTCAAGCAGTGGCAAAGCTTTACATATGTTGCATTTCCAGTGTCTTATCTCTTTTTCATTGCAAAAACACCAACTCTTCTTCGCTTTTCTTAAAAAGGAGTATTTCGGATATTGTAAATTCATCCTTAAGAGCCTGTCAGACGTGGCAATATTTCCGTCTTTCGCACGCAATTCGCTGTCAAATTGAGAAAGAGAAATTTTATTTCGATGTGTGAACAGCCAGAAAGATCTTTCTGTCCCCTTTCGGAAATCAGTTTCAGAAATAAAAGTTTCAAGGTGGGACTGCAACAGCAATAGCGAAAATCTATTTCGGAAATATATTTCAACTTGCTTGTGCTGCACTAGCAATTTTTATTTCTTCTGCAAGTGCTGTCAAACTAATCGAGTGTTGCCGTGTGGCCCTGATCGTGAATTTGTTTAAAATTATAAAAAATATTGTTGAATTAAATATCAAAAATGCTTGAAATATATTATTTTGTTTAATATACTTAATCGTTAAATTATTGTTTACACGACAAATATGTTAATTATAACCTATATTTTCTCCCTTTTACAAGAGAAATAGCAAACAAACGACAACCCCACCGCCCATGGTTGCATTTTAGTATCGAGAAAGATTGCCAGAAACTCAATCGCTGTGTGAACAGCCAAAAAGCGATTTCAGAAATTTTTCCTGCAATTCGCCGTCCGGAAATAAAAACCTCTTTCGAAAGACACTTTCCATGCAACTGATTTCTCAATTTGACAGCCTTTCCGAAAATTATTGCATCGAAATATATTGCCACGTCTGACACGCTCTTTAGTTATGTTACATAGAAAAGGGATTATGAAGTATGCAAAAGTACATTTAAATAATTTCAAGTTGGCAAATCGTTTTTCAAAATCTGCTTTAAATCATGTAGTTTTGCGCCCCTATACCAATTTACCCTCTTTGACATGTGCAATATTTTTTTCTAGTCATGGAAAATGATGAAATATTCTTTTTTTGAGATCATGTATAAAAAGACGTAGTTTAGCTTCAAAACTTAAAATAATTTTGCGACAAATTAGAAACATTTTTATTTTCTCCTTGCAGAAACAAATTCAAGTTTTGTAAATGTTGCATCCAGCCCTGCCAGATGTACAGATTTTTCCGTACGGTACTGATTTGCACGGCTGAAAATGGTTGTGCGGATTCAACATACGGATTTTTAGCTTTCAGTCAAGATGTACGGATTTTTTGTACGGATTTTCGGAGTGTCCTTTTCATATTGTAAAAATTTTCCTTCTTTACACATACCTCATCGGTTTCTTATAGTTCCCGAACCCTCTCTTTTTTTTTTAATAAGGCGTTGTTTTCGTACTTGAGGGACTTATCTATTATTATCTTATCATATTTTTCACCCGATTTTAAAAATCAAACATGAGAAGAGGATTTATAGGCCTTTAAAATTATGTGTAACAATCTAGTGGTAGACTTCGATTGTTGGGAAGTTTTGTTGCGCAAAATCTAAAGAAACCCCTAGTTTTCTTTATTCGAACTTTAACCATCGCTTCAAACATTAAACTGTTACTCGGTAGGGTCGAAAACCTACCAGAAAAGTTGTGTTGCATGAACATAAGCTATGAACACTGCTTTTAAAAAGTTCTAGTCAGAAAAATAATTAAGTTGTCTGTGAAGCAATTGTTATGTTTATTTTTTTTGTTTTAAGTATTTTTAACTTTTGGCTTTTAAGCGAGCCACGCTAAAAGGATGGCCTCAAGGCCTATTTTTATTGATGAGACAAGTTAGAAAAAACGAGGCAATGCTGCCGATTCTTGATTCAAAACAAGTCTGTTTATTTCAGTGCACAAACACTGCTTTTATAATAAATTTTACATTTCTCCTTAAATCTAAGACACTCCCATTTTTAAATTACTTTTCCAAAATTTTCATATTGTGACCAATCATAATTTATTATTTTGTAGTTTTGCATTTTCCAAGTGTTCTTGTAGTAAAGTCTCATTGCTTTTCTTTTACTCTAATTAAATTTATATTGACTTCACATATATTGAGAAATATCAATTGTGAAACCAATTGTTTCACAGTTGCTCTACAAAGTTCAACGTCTTGAGAAATACAACACTACAAATGTCTTCACAAAAGTGACCCACATGTGCAAGCTGCAANAAATCTTCGATTTCATTTTCTTGTGTTTCATTAAAAATTTCTTAAAATCTATGAAAAGATATATTTTTAAATATTTCATCATCATTCGTTAGCGCTAGTTTACTAATGTGTTCATGCTTTGCGTGAGATAACAATTTTTTTTAAATCAATTTTAACTCTGATAATGTCTTATGATTGCATCTAACATGTAACTCATTTTTAAATTCATTAAACTTAATTTTTTGGCCAGTTTTAATTTTATCTTTATTCTCAAATTTTAACTTTTTTACTCCTCTAATATCAGATACATTAATATTAGTTGTTGGTAGCATGTCTTTTAATTTCTCTCAGTTTAAAATTATTCTTGACAACGCATCGGCGTTGGTATTCATTTTACCTTACTTAAATATAATGTCAAAATCATAATCCATTAAATCTATTCTTATCCTAGTTAATTTAGATGATGGGTTCTTATGGGTAAATAAACTAACTAATGGTCTATGATCTGTATACACTATAAATCTTTTACCATACAAATATGGTCTGAAATGATTTATTCCCCAATGAAT
>NW_016159935.1:53715-54322 GCF_001687245.7 Rhagoletis zephyria | reverse complement strand
AAGAAGTAGTTGGATTTTACTAGCAAAGAAAGAACAACTGGTACGATGAGGAATGTCAAGAAGCCGCAGAGAAAAAAGATGCCGCCTACAGGGCCACGCTGCGATCGGGCGCAACGCGAGCCATGTGGGACCGTTATAGGGAACTGAAGAAGGAAGCGAGACGTATTTGCCGCAATAAGAAGAGAGAGGCCGAAATACGTGAGTGCGAAGAGCTTGAGATGCTGGCCGACAGGAAGAACGCCCGAAAATTCTACCAGAGGGTTAGGCGACTTACGGAAGGTTTCAAGACCGGGGCGAACTCCTGTAAGAACAACAATGGCGACCTAGTGACCGATGTCCAGAATATACTTAAATTGTGGAGGGAACACTTTTATAACCTACTGAATTATAGCAGCGCTGAAAGTAGTGAAGAAGATGAACCCGAGTCCCCAGTCGATGATGATGGAGTAGCTGTCCCACCGCCTGACTATGACGAGGTACGAATAGCGATTACGCGGCTGAAAAACAACAAAGCTGCTGGAGCTGACGGCCTGCCAGCCGAGCTATTCAAGTACGGCGGCGAGGAGCTGATGAGGTGCATGCATCAGCTCGTATGCAGAATATGGTC
>NW_016159935.1:38928-53056 GCF_001687245.7 Rhagoletis zephyria | reverse complement strand
AGTTTGAAAAAGTAGACGACTTCGTTTATTTGGGAACCAGCATTAACACCAATAATAATGTCAGCCTTGAAATCCAACGGAGAATCACTCTTGCCAACAAGTGCTACTTTGGGCTGAGTAGGCAATTGAGAAGTAAAGTCCTCTCTCGTCGTACAAAGATCACACTCTATAAGTCACTCATCATGCCTGTGCTGGTGTATGGCGCGGAAGCATGGACAATGAAAGCATCTGATGAGGCGGCTCTTGGAGTTTTCGAGAGAAAGATTCTGCGAAAGATTTACGGACCTTTACGCATTGGTGATGGCGAATATCGCAGACGATTTAACGATGAGGTGTATGAGCTTTACAACGATATGGACATAGTGCAGCGAATTAAAATTCAGCGGCTCCGCTGGCTTGGCCATGTCACTATCACTACCGATTTCTCCTTGAGAAAGTACAGCACCCAGTGCATAATTTGAAGCGTCTTTTGTCAAAACAAAAGGTTTTGAAAAATCTGGGTAACTTAGTACTGGTGGCGACATAAGTTTTTCTTTCAAAAGTTCAAATGAACTCTGAAAATTTTGTGACCAGCTAAAAATCACATTTTTCTTTAATAACACTATGCGATAGTCAAAATCGGGATGGGATGAAACCAACGGGAAATGTTATATCGGTCAAAAACAAGTTATACGTGTCCCGGCGTTTCGCTGGGTCACGTCTAGGAATCGAGATATATATATAACTATCATATAGGGGAAATTGTCACATTTGGTGGTCTTTTTTTGACATAACTCGAGAACGACTAGTCCGATTTTGCTCAAACAAATTTAAAAAAATAAAAATTACAATTCCTTTAATCTGTTCATATAACGTTTTTCTATATAATCAACAGTTTTGCCGGTAAAAATAAATGTATGAAGAAAAAAAATATTTTTTGCCTAAAATATAAAATTTTTTTAAAACTGTTGATTATATAGAAAAACGTTATATAAACAGATTAAAGGAATTGTAATTTTTAATTTTTTTAAATTTGTTTGAGCAAAATCGGACCAGTGGTTCTCGAGTTATGTCAAAAAAAGGCCACCAAAGGTGACAATTTCCCCTATATGATATTTATATATATATATCGATTCCTAGACGTGACCCAGCGAAACGCCGAGACACGTATAACTTCTTTTTTACCGATTTAACTTTCCCCGGTAGTTTGAACCCTTCCCGATCACTGACCCCTACCATTTGCCTCACAGTGTAAGTGATTTAATGGTTTTGCTATGTCAGCAAAGTTCTGAATAAAACGTCTGTAGTAGTTACAAAAAGCTACAAATCTGCGTACTTCGTCAGAATCTGTTGGTGTTGGGTAATCTTTTATTACTGAATATTTGCTAGGGTCAGTAGTCACACCTTTATCTGTGATTAAATGTCCAAGGTAAACTACCTCAGGTCTCAAGAAATTACATTTTCCTGGATTCAATTTTAAATTATATTTACGTAACCTTTTAAAAACTTCTACAAGATTCCTATTGTGTTCTTTTAAACTAGCTCCAAAAACTATTATATCATCAACGTATAAAAATGCTGATGCTTGTAAACCACTAAGTGCAATTGAAAGCATTCTTTGAAAACTATTTGTTGAGATTTTCAAACCGAAAGGCAAACGTTTAAATTGGAAATGACCTGAATCTGTTGAGAAGGCTGTTAATGGTCTCGATTTTGGATGTAGTGGAATTTGATGAAATGAACTTGTCATATCTAAAGTCGAAAAATACTTCGCTTTACCTAATTTATCAAGTACATCTTCTAACCTGGTTAATGGAAATTTGTCATCTACAACTTTTTTATTCAAAGATCTATAATCAACTACTAGTCTCCATTTTTTCTCTTCCCCCGCGCTCTTCTTTGGTACTATTAACAAGGGTGAATTGTATGGGCTAACGGAAGGTTCAACTATGTCTTCGTCTAATAGTTTGTCAACTTGTTTTTCTATTTCTTGTAAACTGGAGTGTGGTATTCGATAGTTTTTAATGTAAACTGGTGTTTTGTCCGTTGTTCCAATTTTTTGCTCATAAAAATTATTTTTTGTCAAAATTTCTCCATCTAAATGAAAAATGTTTTGATGATCTTTACAGATTTCTAATATTGAAGCTTTTGCTTCCTTATCTAGCTTATCTATTTGAATTTCTTTTTGAATTTTCTGGAACCTGCTTTCATCGGTTAAAGTATTTTTGAAATGTAGTATATCATAATTTTTAAGTTTATCTATACCTAGTGTTATTTTTGATATATTTACTTCCTTTTCAGTTGTATTCAAAAATTGTATATGCTTTATTCCTTCTGATGGAATAATGGTATTTGCAACAAATATCCCTTTTCTTATTTCTTTCCCACATATTACGCTTTCTTCATCTACATCAATATCTGCAGCTATTACTGTTTCTGTTCTTGGAGATATTTTTATGTTTTTAACTGTTTTTGTTTGCATATTCATTGGTATTATCAGATTATCATCATCAACTTGCGATATTGTTAGTGTATTCGTTTCATAATCAATCTTACAGCTACGCTCTGTTAAAAAATCTCTACCTAATATTCCATCTGCTAATAAATTTCAATTTTCTAACATTATGTGAAATTTATGTACTATTTCCCTATCTTCCCATAATAGCCAAATTTTTGCAACTCCTAACGAGTTTGTCATTCCCCCATTTATTCCGCTTATTTGATAAATGTCACTTTTATCTATATAACTATTAGCTAAATTTTCATTTAATAATGATATATCTGCACCTGTATCAATTAATAATGATATAACGTTATTATCTATTTTAACTCTAATATAATTTGAAAGTTCTTCATTTTTACTTACACTAATTACTTTCTCCCCGGGTTTGAGTACTCCCCGGGTTTTCGCCACCGGGGGTACCCCCGTTTCCCTGGTTGCCATCTCTATTGTTATTATTACAACCTCTGTTTCCTTGGTTATTATTTCTATTATTTCTACTATAATTATTACTTCCTCCTCTGTTATTATTAAACCCTCTATTACTAGTGTTATTTCTATTATGGCTGAAATTCCTACTGTAATTATTATTTGAGTTTCTAGGGCCATGTTCATTATTTCTCTGTTCTCTATCATTATTAAAATTTCTATTATTATTATAGGACCTGTAATTGCTCGTAAAATTTCTTCTATTTCTTGTGGCTACATGTACAAAATTATTCTGATTAGGTTTTGTTTCTACTTCTAAAGCTATTTTAATCGCGTCAGATAGTTTTGTTGGTCTTGCCGCCAAAACTACTGATTTAAATGGCTCTTCTAAACCATTCTTGAAAGTTGTCAAACCAATTTGGTCATTAAGTTTAACTATTATTTCTCTATTTGTTTCACCTTGTTCACTTATCTTCAATACAGTTAATGATGCTAACAAGTTCTCTATTTTAGACCCAAAAGTATTCACATTCAAACCTCTATGATTTGTCTGTGAATTTTTGAGGTTGTTTTATATGAGTTATATGTTTGTTTGAGTAGTTTTTTAAAGTCTTCAAATGTAGTAGGCTTNCAGTTAATGATGCTAACAAGTTCTCTATTTTAGACCCAAAAGTATTCACATTCAAACCTCTATGATTTGTCTGTGAATTTTTGAGGTTGTTTTATATGAGTTATATGTTTGTTTGAGTAGTTTTTTAAAGTCTTCAAATGTAGTAGGCTTGGCTTCTGTCAGAATTCTATTTTTTACTTTTTCTGATAGCTTTGTAGCTAAAACGAATTTAATTAATAACTGTTTCTGCTGCTCATTCTCTAAGGTATCGTGATAGAATTCAATTAAACCAAGGCAATTGTTTACTTCACGATAATCCCCTTGAAATTCCGGAATTAGCTTGGAAGCAGTTACTAAACCAAATTTGGACATATTTGTTTTAACTTCGTCAACTTTGTGTTTCAAAAGTAATTTTATTCTTCCTAAAAGCAAATCAAATTCATACTCCTCTTCTTTTTTTACTATTTTCTGTCGTACATTTAATAAGTCATTTAAAATCTTGTCTATGTCTTCGTCTGTATAAGTTCTGTTTGGACTCTTTTTTAAATTCGCAAGTATCTTCGAATCATATTCTATTTCCATTTACTTATTATGTATAATTTTCATTTATGATAGATATTATTTTAAAGTATTTATTTTATGCACATTAAGCACATACCATTCTTAAATCAAGAATTTCAAATTTTCTTTTTACAATATTTACTCTGCATGCATCACATTTAAAACAACTATAATGGAAGCTTTTATTATTATACATGACATATTTAACTTTTCCTATGTCTTTTATTTTGTTCTGGCATTTAGACAATATTTATTTAACATTTCACCAAAACATCCTTGATAAAAGCATATTGTTACAAACTTTTTCATCTCCATTTAAGTAAAATTGAATTATTATTATTTTCAAATTTTGTTTTATATATATATTTAGGTTATTTTATATATATAAACATTTTTTTTTTTAACACTATTATTTAAATTCATATTTTTAATTATTTGTTTTTTAACATAAGTCTTACAATGCTTATTTATAAAATATATGATTATAATTAATATAAAAACAATCGAAATAAATCCTATTATATTATTTGTTAAAAGATTGTTGCTGCTGCTGCTATTGTAGACATTGTCATGGTGATTTTCAGCTGCGGTTCTTTGGCTTTTGGAAGTAGAATTGTCCAAACCATGCCTCAGTTGTTATGTTTATTTTTCTTCAATTCGATTAGTTCCGAAATTAATTTTCGTTTGTTCTCTCCAGTAGCTAATGGAATTACCCTGTGAAGCTCACCAATCTTCCTTCGTAGTTTCACCGCCTTACCTCCTCGGGTTTTTCGTTTTGGTGCACTATGCTCTGTGCTATCGTTTTTAATTTGTCTTTTTCTGTAAGCTTCTATTGTTAGTGGCTTAGGTCCAGCCGTGAGCGGAGTTGGGACGTATTTTGATATTGGTGTGGATGATGTTGTCGTCAGTGCTTCAGGGACATATTCATCATCTATATTTTCTTCTTCGTAGGATCTTGGGTGGTTCAGCTGTTCAAACAGGTTGTCCAGATCTTCTTTTGAATATTGCTCCGTCATGAATATAATTTTTATTTAAATTTATTTATTTTTATTAGAGTTGTTATAGTGCCAATTTGGCAGGATCGCCATGTTATGTTTATTATATTTTTTTGTTTTAAGAATTTTTAACTTTTGGCTTTTAAGCGACCCACGCTAAAAGGATGATGGCCTCAAGGCCTATTTTTATTGATGAGACAAGTTAGAAAAAACGAGGCAATGCTGCCGATTCTTGATTCAAAACAAGTCTGTTTATTTCAGTGCACAAACACTGCTTTTATAATAAATTTTACATTTCTCCTTAAATCTAACACTCCCATTTTTAAGTTACTTTTCCAAAAGTTTCATATTGCGACCAATCATAATTTATTTTTTTGTAGTTTTGCATTTTCTAAGTGTTCTTGTAGTAAAGTCTCATTGCTTTTTTTTTACTCTAATTAAATTTATATTGACTTCTCATATATTGAGAAATATCAATTGTGAAACCAATTGTTTCACAGTTGCTCTACAAAGTTCAACGTCTTGAGAAATACAACACGACAAATGTCTTCACAAAAGTGACCCACATGTGCAAGCTGCAATATGATCGTTTCTACAAAGCAAGTGGCCGCTAACGCTTTGCCCAATTTGTGACATATATATGAGTCATAACTCTTTTTGCTTGCATTCTTAACGTTGTTGTTAAGAACGTTATTATATAATATTGCAGTCACATGTGTGTTTACATTACTGACCTTACTTACTAATTATTTGTAGACATATAAAACTATCAATAAATAGGACTAGTGGAAATATGCGCAGCTTTATTTGATGTTATTAAAAGTCCGATTCCTGTGTTCACCTAAGTACAAACGATTTATTTTTGTTTGCTCGCCAAACAAATTTGATCTTACGGAATTTGTACGGATTTTTCACCCACCACTTTTTGTCCGTGTACGGATTTTATACTCTAAACGTCTGGCAGCCCTGGTTCCATCACATCGGTAAAGAACATTAAGACAGAAAGCCAATTTTCATTCTCCAATTGCGGGTAACGGTCCGATCTCAATTTGCGTATGTGTATATAAAAATAAAAAAATAAAACCCTAAGAAGAATACTGTCTAGCAAAGAAATATGTATTTTAAAAAGTAAAAAGAGCCAAAATATTCTAAGCAAATAGAAAGTAAAAAGAGCTGCACTTTTCTGAGCAAAGAGCCGCATTTGGCTCAAAGAGCGGCGTTTGCCTACCGTTGGCATATTATATAGTTTTTTAAATTGCGCGAACGGTGTAAGTCTTATGATTTTTTAAGCAGGTGGCAACCCTATTCAAAAAAATTAAACCTTGCACATCTAGAGGCCCAGCCCTCTAATTTGACACCTAATTTTGTTCTAATACAACGAAGGGTGCAGCTTTTATGATTTAAAAAATGGGGACAACCCTTTCCAAAAAAGTCATACCTTGCTGTATATTTAGAGGCCAAGCCCTTTGATTTGGAACCCCAGTTTTGAAAATCGAATAATCGGTGCAGATCTGATGCCGTTAACAAAAAATGCTTGCATATATTGTATTTATACATAGTACATACATATCTAGATTTGATCTAACCCTGGTATTTGTGTATTAGGGAGTTTCTAAAACTATTAAATTTGAGTATACTCAACTCTGGAATACTTGATTTGTAACTTTGACTTTTAATTTTGCCTGAAAAAATAAAAGGGAAATTTTAACTTTTATTTTGGCGTCAAAACAATAAAAAGCAGATATAATCGGTATTATTTGCTCAAAATGATAAAAGTCAGATTTTTAAAAGTCATTCATGGATGAATCATAATCTACAATGTGAGATGAGTCGAATGGTACCTTTGAAAAATCTATAGCATAATATTTTCACTATCCCTTTTTGATGTCAAAAATTGTAAAATAACTTTTATTTTCAGTCTCTATAATAAACTCATATTAGTTGTGTTCGATAGGTGCAAAAAATTGGAGAACAGTGCAGTCCAAAAGTCTGTTCATTTTAAAATTTCGATATGTCGATACTATCGATAGCGGCTCTCGATAGTGGCTCTCGATAGTACCTAAAAATATCGATAGTGTAATATATCGATAGTTTTCCAGTTCTAATTTCGACATTGACATCGCCAATGCCCCACCCCTACACAGTACGTCAAATGGACAGGTAGAGTGATTCCATAACACACTGATGGAAATATCGCGATGCCTTAAACTTGACAAAAATCTAGACGATATCGAGGAAATAGTCCTTCTTGCCACGATTGAATATAACATACAGTGACTGGGATGAAACCCATTACCGTCTTTCGCTCAACAACGGACAACGGACAAATAGCTTCCCGATTAAAAAGCCCACAAGATAAAGAGTCAATAACGCACAACAGGAATAGACAAGATAGGGAGTTTCCCGTAGGAGAAAAAGTGCTCGTAAAAAATAATAGGATACTAAATAGCAGGGACCGAAAATAATAATAATAATCCCAACGGGTTTTACCCTCCATTTCCGCCCATCCGCACGAGGGGCGCAGTCCGCATGACGTACGGAACCAATATTTTCAATTTTTGCGACGAGTCACGATAGGCAGGAGTTTGTTAAGCGTCCAGATCTAAAACTGTTCAGCTACAGAACTAAATTCATCAGCTGATTTTATGTATTTATGTTAATAATTCATTTATTGGGAGAGGATAGTATCGCTTTCTTAATGCGAATCAGACAAATCAAATGTGCTGGAATGAGAGTTAAAATCCTAGCATAAGCAACAGAGTGGCTCTTGTGAATCAAAATTAGTTTTACAAGTTTTAAAAAATAAGGGATAAAAGTGTCTTGATACACGGGAGGGAACATTAAGGCTAACTTCACCTAGAAGAAGCGGAGTTGAAATTGAGCCTGCCAGTAATTTAACCATGAAAATTGCACCAAGCATTTCCCTGCGACTGACAAGCGTAGGAAGATTAATAAGTTTTAATTGGCTCGTATAAAGCGGAAAGTTGTATTGAGAATCCCAACAGAAATTTCTTAAAGCAAAAAGTAGGAATTGGTTTTGAATTTATTCTATCTTTTATTAATTAATCCCAACGGTTTTTACCCTCCATTCCCGCCCAACCGATACGAGGGGCGCAGTCCGCATGACGTACGGAACCCTTTTTTTCTTGTCAGAGTAATTTTGATACCTTGGATTCCAAACCACCGAACCGTATTCCAGAATCGGTCTAGCTAATGTTGTGAACAGGGTTTTAGTGATATAAGGGTCACTAAATTATTTTGACCATCGTTTCACAAATGCAAGTACACCTTTAGCCTTGTTGACTGTCACATTAATGTGCAGATTAAAATTAAGTTTCGAATCCATTGTGATACCAAGGTCCAAAAAATTGTATACCTGATCCAAATTATGGTTATCTATTGTATAAGAAAGTGGCTGAAAAGCTCTTCGCGAGAAGCACATTACTTTACATTTTCCCAGATTTAGAGGCATACGATTTACATAGCAGCAGTTAGCCATGCTGTTTAAGTCTGCTTGTAGCCAATGCTTTTCTTTGATTGATACATACGATTTATGAAGTTTCACATCATGAATCTATATATATATTTGAAAGTGCTTTGCAACCTTTTTAAAAGTCTAAGGGCCGTTTTCACCACCTCTGGTTAACACTAATCCCCAGTAAAACTTCGTTACCGACGTTACTGACTCCATGCATATAACATTGTGTCGATAACATCGGTATCGATGTTTAACTGGAGATTAGTGTTAACCAGAGATGGTGAAAACGGCCCTAAGGGCCGGTTGCTCAAAGCTTGGTTGACACAATCTCCGGTTAAACATCGTTATCGACGTTACCGATACCGTGTTATATGCATGGAGTCGAAGACGTCGAGAACGGCGTCAACCGAAGGTTAGTCTCAACCAGGCTTTGAGCAACCGGCCCTAATTGTGTTAACTTATACGCAAGTTATACATAGGAAATATGGGTATCAAACGACACATTTTTAATTAGTTAATAAGATAGATGAATTATTGAAAGATAGGTATGTATTTAGGAGAGATGCCACTGGCTCAAAAAATTTAATTCAACTTAATTCATCAGTTAATTGTAATATGTGTCACAATGTCAGACTTATACACAAGTTAAATGAAAAATTCAAATATGAGAGTCCAGTCATCTTTAGTTAGAAATGTTGTGGTTAGGGTTACCACAAACTCGAAAAGTAATATCTACTAATGTACATATCTGTGTTCATATGGAATAGAAGCGTATGTCAAACTTATACACAAGTTGAATGAAATATTCAAATATGAGTGTCCAGTCATCTTTAGTTAGAAATGTTGTGGTCAGGGTTACCACTAATTCGAAAAGTAATATCTACTAATATACATATCTGTGTTCATATGGAATAGAAGGGTATGTCGAAACGCTGGTTTTAGTATAATGTGTCGTTTGATGCCCATATTTCATATGTATAACTTGCGCATAAGTTAACACAATTAGGGCCGGTTGCTCATAGCCTGGTTGACACTAATCCTCGGTTAACTTCGTTATCGACGTCTTCGACTCCATGCATATAAAACGGTGTCAGTAAAGTCGATAACGATGCTTAACAGGAGATTGAGTCAACCAGGCTTTGAACAACCGGCCCTTAAACTTTTCAAAAGTTTGCAACGCACTTTCAAATTTTTTTCAATTACTACGCTCTTACGTCTGTCACCCATATGGTGGTAAATATTACAATTACCATAGTTTAAATTGAGTTTGATTTTTTTAAACAGGTGGCAACCTTCCTACAATTTACATAAGAAATAAAGCATTTTTCAAATAATTTTAGTTGATACCCGTATTGCAATAACTCATTTAAATCTGTAAATAATTTGAATAACTCTTATTTTTGAAAAGGTTGCAACTATTTTCGAAAAACTAAAACCTCACGGCACATCTACAGCCCAAGCCCTTTAATCTTACACCTCATTTTTCAAAATCGAACGAACGGTGAGGATCTAATGGAATTGATTATTAAATAATTTGAAATAAATTTTTTAACAGGTGGCAACCTTTTTCGAAAAAACTGAAACCTCATTGCTCATCTACAGGGCAAGCACTTTAATTTGACACCTCATTTTTGCAGATCTGACAATCTGGACAAAAAATTGCTTCGCGTATTAAATATAAAGATTATAAAAAATTTATAGAAATAGGTGGCAATTTTCGTTTAAATATTTCTATTTGAAAGCTTTTTTAGTCTTCTTTGATTTGGTATGCGTTTTTTTTTTTTATTGTTACGAAAGGACTTTTATTTCGGACTTAAAAAATATTTGGCCAAGTTTAACTTTTATTGCTGGACTTAAAAATAAAAGTCCGGGTTAACTGATTATTTTATTTCAAATAAAATAAAGGACCAAAGATAACATTTTTCTAAGGACTTTTATTATAAAAGTTTTAAAAGTCCCGGTCCCTGGATACCAGGAAATAAACTTACGCCCCTCTATACTGAAGAAGAGTTGGAAAAGGATTTAGTCACAATGGTTCTCATAAGAGGGAGGAGGGTCCGTAAGGGCAACCTTCGTTAAAATTAAATTTAAAATCTAGGAATGAATTAGTTTTAATAGGAAATTTTTTTATGTTTTTAGAAATGGCATAGAATTGGTTATAGCCATATTGGTATCGGCATCAACAGGACGAGTAATAGACTATTCCAATGCAAGGTGCATTCCGGTGGCCAGCGGTGACCTCGTAATTTGGGAAAACTTTGGACACATCAAGCACGTCACCAACTTGACCCTATACGAATTACTAAGGGACGCGACAATCAACGGAAGTCCTCAAATCATCAAATCAATGGAAGTTGCTAGAAGCGGACGTAAACCACATAAGTTGGCTAATACAGACGGTAAATACTCATCACAGGCAGGCGAGAGGCTTGTATGCTCTAGGGACGGTCCAATTAATTGACTCGTAGGACAGGCAGTTTACCATTAACAGAAACAGAGCAATAATTACAGAACTAGATAATATAATTACTTCCACCACATTCGCAAAAATTGGAATCTTGAACCCTATTCTCTTAGACAGTAACGAAATAAATTTCATAATGGAAAACGAGTACTTCACAACCCTTACTGTAGCTGATGTTATGACGGTAGCTTAGGTTAAGGTTTTACAATACAATAATGAGTTATGTTTTGTAATAAGATATCCTATTCGTAAGTTGAGATGTAGGAAAATTATTATTGTACAGTAGCTCGCGGCCACCAAATTCTCCACCTTAAAAAATCCATCTTAGCTACATGTCGCAATCACACCTTACCGGTGAGGAACTGCAGCGACACAACGCCAACGTTTAATAACGTCGCACCAATTGCACCGATAAGTGACGGTCTAGTCGTCATCAATGATCAGCTGGCTGTTGTAGAAGAAAATAACGAGGCCCCCATCACGGTCAACGGTACTTACCTAATTGTCTTCAAGGATAGCGTAGAAATCAATGCACGATATTTCACAATGAAAATTCAACGATGCCTCTGAAGCCCGAAACTCTATCGGCTTCCGCAACCAACCTAACGCAGCATACCGAGATACTGAGCGCCTCCTACCTCCACCATGTAAATCAACAGAACCTTCAACACATCAATCATCTGCGACAAACAGTTGAACAAGGTTGCGTCGGAGGTTTGTCGGCTACTGGGGTCTTATTAATTGCGGGACTCGCAGCTTACGTACTTTGACGCATGGCCATGATCAAGAGCAAGATTTTCATAATCAGGTCCGTAGAGGTTCCAATCAAAAATGCTGCTACGAGGACCGTGGACGTCCCTCATTTAGAAGGGGAGGAGTTATCGTGGGAAGCCCTCACATTCCACATTCGCACAGGTTGCTTGCATCTAAGCAACCAAAAATTCTACACGAGCCGCTAAGTCAGCACACTCAACATTCACACAGGTTGTTTGCACCTAAGCAACCAAATATTCTATACGAACCGCTTAGTCAGCAAAGCGCAGTGGAAACGTCGGCAAAGGAACAGCAGCGCAGCGCAAAGTGGTGGCTTAGGTTTAAGTTAGGAAATTATCGTAAGTTTAGTTTTTATACTCACTTCAAACCGACAGTCAGTGGCTGTAATAAATTGTCAATAATATTAGAACAAAATCGTTTAATTTGTATAACGGTCGGTTGCTAAATGTCTCTTTAACAATAAAATAAACATCATTATAGACGTTGGCTGCATAAATTAACAGGAATTCGATCACGTCGATAACAATATTTAACCTGTAGTTAGTGTTAACCAGACATTGAGTAATAGGCCCTAATTCTGCAACAAGATGCTTCAGCTGCCAATTTTTCAAAAAAATACTAGATATTGGTCACGGAAAGGTTCAAATTGATGAAGAACCAAAGTTCGTTTCACTTCCACCTAATTTTTGCGACAACGTGACATCGTTTGAGGAATTAATTTAACAAAAATTCCATGGATTGAGCTCAATTACAAAATCATCAATGGGCCTGCGAATGTGCTTTTTATTTATTTATTTATTTATTACACATATGACCTTATATAACAAATATTACAAATTCAACACTTTTTCATTAAGAGTAGAGATAGGGTAATGTTAATTTTCTTTTACAGCTATTTTAATTTTTCTTTTAATCTGGATGTAATATAGCTTATGCATAATAATAAATAATAAATAAATATATATGGACGAGATTCCGAGTAGCACAGTACATACACTGGGCGGTTGAAAATAACTAGTTTCCACGCCTCCTCTTCTCCATACCACTTTAGAGGCAGGCGATTTGAATGGACCAGATCGAAAGTCATGCTGCTGTAACAGATGGAAAGGACTAGTTTCCATGCCGAACTGTTCTGTTTCTTCATTTATAGGCAGGCAATCAAAATGGACGAGATTCAGAGTCGCGCTGCTGGACTGGATGGAAGGGTCTAGTTTCCATGCAAATCCTTGCTACCTGATAGCCAATGTTTTGCAATAGTTAAGTAACAGCCTCTTGTAAGTGCCAAAGTTCTCGCACTGTTTTATTTAAGCAGGTAGCTCGCTAAAGCATTTCAACCCTTTATAGAAGATATTTTTATTGTCAACTTCTGGTTTATATAGCGGGAGCCTGAAGCTGTTGTTTTCCCTTAGTAAGTATGAAGGAGTTTCATTAATATATCGTAAGGTGTCACTCAGATAATCTGGAAGCCTACCCTGATTTATGTTAAATATGAATTTCATAGCGTGATAGAATATTTGCTGTTTAATGCTCATCTAATTAAACTCTACGATCATATCCTGTACGGGTGTGTCGTACCGTTTGTTCAAAATAAATCGCATAGCTCTGTTTTGCATTTTGTGAAGTTTATCAATTTGTGTGTTGTTAGCTATGGAAAAGTTCTTCTTCTTCTTTTTCGGCGCTGTAACCGCCTAAGAGATTTTGGCCGAGTTCAGCAAAGCACGCCAATCAACTGTGCCAACNAAATAGCTCAGCTGGCAGGTTTTCAGCTCCAGCAGCTTTGTTGTTTTTCAGCCGCGTTATTGCTATACGTACCTCGTCATAGTCAGGCGGTGGAACGTCGACTCCGTCATCATCGACCATATAGCAGGGTGGAAAAGTGTTCCCTCCGCTCTGGATATCAGTTACTAGGTCGCCATTATTGNATCTGCGGTACTCTCCGTCGCCAGCGCGTAAAGGCCCGTAAATCTTCCGCAAAATCGTTCTCTCAAACACTCCAAGAGCCGCCTCATCGGATGTTGTCATTGTCCATGCTTCTGCGCCATATACCAGCACGGGCATGATGAGTGACTTATAGAGCGTACGTCGAGAGAGGACTTTACTTTTGTATTGCCTACTCAGTCCAAAGATGCCAAGAGTGATTCTGCGTTGGATTTCAATGCTGACATTATTATCGGTGTTAATGCTGGTTCGCAAGTAAACGAAATTCTCTACTTTTTCGAAATTGTAACTGTCAACAGTGACGTGGGTGCTAAGGCGCGAATGTGCTGACTGTTTGTTTAATGACAGGTGATACTTCGTCTTGTCCTCGTTTACCACCAGACCCATTCGCTTTGCTTCC
>NW_016159935.1:26556-38811 GCF_001687245.7 Rhagoletis zephyria | reverse complement strand
CTTAAATTCCAGTCGTCGGGCATGCGTTCATCTGACCATATTCTGCACAAGAGTTGATGCATGCACCTTATCAACTCCTCGCCGCCGTACTTGAATAGCTCAGCTGGCAGGCTGTCAGCTCCAGCGGCTTTGTTGTTTTTCAGCCGCGTTATTGCTATACGTACCTCGTCATAGTCAGGCGGTGGAACGTCGACTCCGTCATCATCGACCATATAGCAGGGTGGAAAAGTGTTCCCTCCGCTCTGGATATCAGTTACTAGGTCGCCATTATTGTTCTTACAGGAGTACGCCCCGCTCTTGAAGCCTTCTGTAAGTCGCCCAACTCTCTGGTAAAATTTTCGGGCATTCTTCCTGTCGGCCAGCATTTCAAGATCTTCGCACTCACGTATTTCGGCCTCTCTCTTCTTATTGCGGCAAATACGTCTCGCTTCCTTCTTCAAATCTCTATAGCGGTCCCACATAGCGCGCGTTGCGCCCGATCGCAGCGTATCTCTGTAGGCGGCATCTTTTTCTTTTCAGCATCCTGACACTCCTCATCGTACCAGTTGTTCTTTTGGGCTCGCTGAAATTCGACTACTTCTCCGGCGGCGGTAATTAATGAGCGGAAAATGTGGTTCCACTGCTCGCATATGTCAGTTTGTTGAAGAGTGCTCTCTGAGAGCAGGTGTGAGAGGCGAGTAGCGAAAGCGCTGGCTGTCTGTTGTGATTGCAGCTTCTCGACGTTAAGCTTTCCTTGCATGTTTGGGCACACATTTTTCTGCACAGAGGCGGGTGCGTATCTTGGCTGCAACAAGATAGTGCTCCGAGTAGATGTTTGGGCTTCTGAATGTGCGTACGTATCAAGAACTGGAAGCGTGCCTTCCGTCTATTACAACATGATCGATTTGGTTTCTCGTTTTGCGATCCGGAGACAGGTACGTAGCTTGATGGATATTTTATGCTTGAACCTAGTACTGCATACTACCATGTTTCGGGCCCCGGCGAAGTCGATCAGCCTCAATCCGTTGTCGGACGTTTCGTCGTGGAGGCTGAATTTTCCGACGGTGGTTCCAAAGATCCCTTCTTTGCCCACCCTGGCATTGAAGTCGCCAAGCACGATTTTGATATCATGACGGGGGCAGCGCTCGTACGTGCGCTCCAAGCGCTCATAGAAGAGATCCTTGGATGCCTCATCCTTCTCTTCCGTCGGGGCATGGGCGCAGATGAGCGAGATGTTGAAGAATCTCGCTTTGATGCGGATTGTGGCTAGACGCTCGTCCACCGGGGTGAACGACAGTACTCGGCGACGGAGTCTCTCTCCCACCACAAATCCAACTCCGAATTTGCGCTCCTTTACATGGCAGCTGTAGTAGACGTCGCAAGGCCCCAGACATTGTTTGCCTTGCCCCGTCCAACGCATTTCTTGGATGGCGGTGATGTCAGCTTTTGTCCTTACGAGGATATCAACCAGCCGAGCAGAGGCACCTTCCCCATTAAGGGTCCGGACATTCCAGGTGCATGCCCTCAAATCGTGGTCCTTTAAACGTTTGCCGTGGTCGTCATCATAAGGGGGGGTCTTATCCGAGGCTTTGCCTTGCTTATTCACTGGAAGTGGCTTTTACGTGGCCGCTCCCAAACCCAGCGCACAACCCATTGCTGGGACGGGGGTGGTTTTGCAACGAAATATACGAGTATATACCGAGCCGCTTGCTCCAAGCAGACACCCGATTGCAGCCGCACCTACAGGATAACAGACGCTGCGGACTTCAGTGAATCCTTAAACCGAATAAGTAGGAGTGGACCCACCGAAGCTCCCTCTCTTTCTGCCGTGACCCAAGGCTCCACTCGGATTGGTTACCGCATTTCGCACATGGGTTGCTCACGTTGCCCAGAGTGCNCCGCATTTCGCACATGGGTTGCTCACGTTGCTCAAAGTGCGCGAACGAGGACGCAAGAGTCGGGATTGAGTATAGCCATGCAATTGTAACTGCATACCCAGCGCAACGACTATACCCCATTGGACAATATATGCAGTGCGGTTCAACTATAGATCTGTAGACTACGGCTTTATACCTCCTTCTTACATACTTACAAGATCTTTTCATAAGACCATTTTTTTCGAAATTTTATTTACTGTGTATTCAACGTGCTCCTCAAATTTTAACTTATTGTCGATGATTATACCTAGATACTTAATGATGTTTACTTCTTCTATTAACACATCCCGCGCGCTACAAATATGTATCACCTGGGTTCAAGCCCTGGTCAAAGCAACATCGCAAAAAAAATATAGAAAAAAGGTTTTTTCTTTACAGCGGTCGCTTCTCAGAAAAATGCAATCGTCGTTCAGAGTCGGCGTAAAACTCTAGGTCCCTCCCCTTTGTGTGACATCATCAAGGCGCACGCCACAAATCGGAGTAGATGCTCGGCCAAACACTAACATATGTGTAAGCGCCAATCTATTATTATTATTATTAATTGATACCTGATTTTTAACGTTGTCAACGTTGACTGCCCTAGATATGATCATAGACTTATTTGTTGTCACATTTAGTTGTGTGTTTGTTGCTTTCGATCTATACCAATATGTTCCATTTTTTTCAATATTATATCCCTGTCATCGACTGCTACTCGACAATTACGGTAGTGCTTCTCAGCGATCTCAGTGACTTTTTTCTCCCTTGTGGTTCATCATTCTAATAAATTCTTAGCAACAAAAAAACTCATTGGAGTTTGCGACGTAAAAATTGAGCTTCACAAAAACCTAAATACCTCAAATGGAACAATTTACGCACCGTGCTTAAATTATGTGGAAGAAAAGGAAATAATTGACAATCTCAAGGAACAAGGTGTCACATCAGTACATAAATCCACAACAACTGTTGACGGTAAGCAAACACCCAGTGGAGTTGTACTATTAACTTTTGATTTATACCACTTACCTGAGAAAATTGACATTTCATGGTATACTACAAAAATATTACCCAAATCCCATGAGGTGCAGATACTGTCAGTTGCTAGGCCACTCAACTAAGCGTTGTCATAAAACCCCTGCTTGTGACATGTGCGCAGACCCACCGCACTCCCCCAAACCCTGTCTTCGTGTTTTCTGTGCTAACTGCTCAGGTAAGCACACCGCTTCCAGTAAGTCTTGCCCAAATTACGAGCAAATGAAACAAATAATTACCATTCAAACAGACAACAAGTGCTCCATCCGTGAAGCAATAAAAATACAAAAGTCACCAATCCCTCCTTTAAATCCGTCATCTTCTTTCGCAAACGTTGTGAAAGAAACACAAAACTTAAACATTGTGAAAGAAACTCAAAAAACACCAAAAACCACTTATACTGAGCTAACCACATAATACAGGCAACAACAAAATAGAAACAATGAATTAAACACAATTAACACGAACGTACAAACAAATGAGATGAATAAGGGAATGCTATTGAATGAAAGAATTGAAACAACAGCTGATTATACTCTAAACACAACAAACACAATAAATACTTCTCAATCGCTATCCGCAGTCGATGACTCTACAACAAATACATTACTTATTAATAGTTTCCTCTCCCAGCTAAATGGTACAACTCCACTTTTCACCAACTCTTTTACAAATAACGAAATCCCACAATAGAAGATGAAATTTTTACAGTGTACATGGCCTCTTTTACAACTGTACCGAACTCAATATACTCATCCACGAAATTTTCCCAGATATTATTGCTTTACAAGAAACCCACCTACCAATAAATAAAACAGCATGGGTACCCAACAAATACGTTGGTTACTTTCATAACCTACAAGCAAATATTATAGGTAAGCAAGGAATTGCTTTCCTTGTCAAAAAATGTTTAGCACATAAATTAATACCTATTTCTTCAAGCATATCGTCTATAGCTGTTGAAATAGACATTGGTTATAAAATATCCATAATCAATTGCTACATACCGCCCCAACGAAAATTCAATCAAGGGGATTTTTTAAATATGATTAGTAGATTTACATCACCTTTGATTCGATGTTAACGCTTGGGCACGGTGCACATTAGCACGACACGATATGCGATGCGATATGCGATACGATACGCAATGCGATATGAAATGCGCGCAGTGCACATTAGAGCGATGCGATACGCGATGCGACACGCGATACCATTTTGTGATAGCTACACAAACTTTCGTGCCTTTATAAGCTTGTTAATGAGTTAAATAAGTTGCTTCTCAACCGAGTTTAGACCTTTCGAATGATGGGACTATGTTTATATCTATAAACTTTTGAAAAATTTAAGAGAAAAGTACATCGGCGTAGCCAGAATGAAATTTAGGGGGGGCTCGACCCTATTAAGCTGGCATTTCAGGGTACTATTTTATATATATATAAGGAAAATTTGAAAGTTAGCGGGGGGGGGGCGAGCACCCCCCTGCCCCTACCTGGCTACGCCCATGGAAAAGTATGTTTAATATCGAGTAAAACTGGTGTTTATTTTTACAAAGTCGGCTAAAAATTAAATGAGATATTCAAAATTTCATGACAAATTATTTCAGAATATTGCTTTCACTACAAGGAGAAATCGGTGAAAGCTGAATTAAAAGAAAGGTTAAGCAAAAATTTTTGAGCTGTATAGCCAAAAATATTATTTTTCTCAAGAAAGGTTGAATAACTTTCCCCCGATTTTTTAAAGTAAAAAAAACTATATATTAAATGTTAATTTTGCATCAATTCAGGAGTAGTATAGTTGCTTTATAAAATAGTCCGTGAAAATTTTGCGAAATTTGAAAAGAGACGAAAAAAGTGAACAACGAAAATACACACAGATCTCTTAAGTTTTCTAAAAGTTTATATACATATATCATTCGAAAAGTCTAAACTCGGTATATAGTCAACTGAGTTACAAGCTTATAAGTGCGGAAACCCGGTTTTTTAACAGTAAATCAAGATTGTGTGGGTGTGTGACAAAAATTTCGTATCTCGATTTTTACTTCACTCGGCAAAACCTACCTGAAAAATAACATGACTGTATTTTTACTTCATTATTTTTTGTAGCATTGGGTTATAGAGCACACAAATTTGTACTTTCTCTATTTAACAGGGTTCGTATTTGCACACACATGCGCAGCACATCCTAACATTTTACGCTCACATACGTGTGCACATGTGTGTGCTTTATTTTTATTAATATAAAGCACACGCACATGTGTGTGCTTTGTGTAGAGAAACTTATACACTTCGATTTCTATCTCAAATCTTGAAATAATTTTTTAATATGTTTTCTGTCATATAAAAAACAAACAACATCTCCCTTTTTATTGAATTGTCTTTCAAAAAATAACGTTTAATAAACAAATTCTTTTAAAAATATATTATGTGCATGTGCATGAATCGGCTCACACACATGTGCATGTGCTTAAAAACAAACAGCACACACTTTTCTGTGAGCAGAGGGTGTTTTCCACTTATGCACACACATGTGTATGAGCAGTGAGTACAAGTTGAATGTGTTTCTGGCGTGTGTGTGAGCAGAGCATGTGTGTGCAAATACGAACCCTGCTTTTTAATTTAAAAACTTATTAAATATTCTAAAATAACACTCAATAGAAAAAATATATAAAAATATAACGAATAATCAAAATTGTTTACCTACATACATACTTCATTATTAATTATTTCTTAATTGTTTCTAAGTACTTTGATTACTATTTATCTGAATATTTGAAACAAAATAGTTAATCATTAACATTTAAACAAACACCAAATCTTTTTTGCTATTCAAAATTAAAAAAAAAATAGGTTTAAAATTATTGGATTCTATAAATTTCTTTTTAAAGATATGAAAACAAAGGTAAATAAACCATCACGAAAAATATCCTTTTGTGCATTTACCTGTGTCCTTTACCTCAGACGCTATATTTCTCAATGCCAAACTAGTCATGTCTGTTCTACAGTAGTTTTCGGTATAGTTCCATAAACATGTTTTTCTTTTTTATTAATTCGACTAAAAAAAATTGAGGATGATGATTCCGCCTGTGAAACGATCATGCTTATTGCAAAAAATGCCGCGCAATACTAATCCCACCTCGTTCAGAAAACCGTATCGCACGTGCGATACGCATGCAATATTATATCGCAGCGGTGTCGCACGTGCGATACGCATGCGATATTATATCGCATCGGTGTCGCTGTCGAGCAAGTGTGCACAGTTTTCATCACATCCTACCAATTACCACGTACTCAGCATGTCGATGTCGCATCCATATCGTATCGCATATCGTATCGCACTAATGTGCACCGTGCCTTGGAGTCCACTTTGGGGCTCTTCTGTAACTAACCGAAGGGGACAAATAATCGAAAACATTATTTTAGCTAAAACCTTGCAGTCCTCAACGATGGCGCACTAAACCACTTTTCTACACATCGCTCCCTAGCTCCTAAAATCGTTTCTCACACACTCAATGATACTCATAATAGTGATCATTTCCCCATAATTTCTTCCCTAAACACTTCACACTTCTGTCACATCAAACCTAGGGCAAAATTCATCCCCAAAAAGGCAGATTGGGAAAAATACAACTCCGAAATAGTCCTACGCACTAGTAATAAATCCATTTCAACGTCTATAAATTCCGAAGCTTCAGCTATCAAAACAATTATTCGCACAGCGGCACATGTTTCAATCCCTCAAACCTGCACAAGAAAGTTCTCCTCGAAACTGCCATACTGGTCCAACCTTTTGTCCTTACTTAGAACTACAAAGCAATCGTTATGGTCCTTCTGTAAGCACAACAGATCAGCAGAAAGTTTTTTAAAATACAAAAAGGCTAACTCAATTTTCAGAAGAGAGCTCAAAGCAACCAAGAGGCAATCATTTGAAAATCTAATCGGTAGCATAAACCCATCCTCTAGCCCAAAAAAGATATGGTCGGACATTAAATCTATTACATTAAATTCAGTTTACCCATGCCCCGAACGGCCCAATTTATGATTCACAGGATATTGCTGAACATTTTGCCGAAGCGTGGTCAAAATATTCCGATAACTACAACTTCCACTCAAAGTTTAATAACTTAAAAAAGGAATCCCTTCACGAAAACTTCCAAAATCCTTCCCCTTGTCCTGAAGCTCTTCTTATTGAATCTGCCATTTCAGTGGAAGAATTTGACCTCGCGATCACGTCCATGACTGGCAAAACCACAGGCCCCGATAAAATCTCCTACCCCCTGCTAAAACACCTTCCCTTAATACTGAAATCCAGACTAAAACTAAAGCACTTAAGTATATTATCCAAAATCGATTTTGGCCTTCCTATATATGGACACTGCGCTAAAACACATATAAACCTCATCACCTCACCATATCATACAGCAGCAAGAAGAAGTATTCGCGCTTTCCCCACTTCTCCTACTAAAGCTGTGTTAGCGGAGGCAGGACTGACAGAAATATCCCTACGGGTACTACAGACCACAATGATGTTAATACCAAGACTAATTCATTGTAGAAGCGAACCAATCTTTGAACTTGTTGACTTAAGTTTAAAACAAAGAAATAACACCGGAAACAAATCCACAGTAATGCGATGCTTAACCCTAGCAAACCAACTCAACGTCATAACTCAACCGATATGGTCCCTCCGGAATCGAGCCCAAACTGGCACATAAGCAGAAGCTTACTTATCGACAAGTTGCTCAAATTTCCTAAAAATTCCACCAGTGCAAATGAATATATCCAACTATACCAGGAAGCTATTTATCCCTACAGGAAAGAATGGACATTTTTATTCACTGACGGATCAAAGACGTCCACAAGTCTAAGATTTGCAGTTGCAAATGAGATCGGTGAAACAGTAACCGTCGGTGCGCTACCAACATATTGCTCAGTGTTCACTGCGGAAGCAGCTGCTTTACAGGGAGCAGTCAAATTTGCCTCCAATACAGGATCTAAATACATTATATGCACCGAAAGCAAATCTACGATTGAAGCTCTCATAAATGGTAATATAGGAGGATTACTGATTGAACGCATACGGATGTATCTTTCGAAAAGCAATGGCTAGATACAAATAATGTGGGTACCGGGTCACGTTGGAATCAAAGGGAATGAGTTTGCTGACGAAAAAGCAAAATTAGCTGCAAACCAACCTCTGCATCTATTTGACCATGTCACGGCCATAGACATCCGAAAATTAGCTCTCTCTTTTATCCATAAAAAATTTGAAAATGAATGGACAAGTTATCAACACCATTATAAGTCCTTTAACCCTACGGGCACTAAACCTACCTACTCACCAGACTGTTCTTGCCGAAAGCTAAGGATATTTGTACGTTGTAGACTAGGCCACACGACAATGACGCATAGTCATCTCCTCAAAGGCTTCACCAAACCATCTTGCTTATTCTGCAACTCACCATCGTTAACAGTAGCTCACATCATCGACGAGTGTCCTGAACTCAAGTTTTCGGAAATACTGTGCCTTCCAACTGCCTCAAATCGACCAACATATATAATATTAGTGCAATATCTAGATTTTTTCCACTTTGCAATATTAAAGACATATAAGTAAAGGTGGTTTAATTATAAATATATGTAGTTAATATCTATAAATTCTTAACTAGCTCCTAAGTTCAACAAAAGCCGAAGGCCGTGGCAACCTGTGCTTCAAGGGCAAGTTGCAGGACAGTGACAGACCTAACTACAGACTTGCTGTAAAAAAATTTATGCGCAATACCATCTCAAACTATATGCCATTTGATTTAACACGCTTCCTCGGCAGACTGGCTTTCTCAATGACAATGAATAAAGCACAAAGGCAATCAATAAAAGTCTCTGGATTCTGTCTCAAAAATACATGTTTTTTCCACGGCCAATTGTATGTTGCATGTTCTCCAGTGGGACACCCCAAAAATTTGTTTATCAATTTTTACACAATGTGGTAAAAGAAAAAATATGATATCCAATAGCACTGAAAAAAATACCTGTTTACTATATACAAAAAAATATTTATTTGTTTGCGCAGCAGAGCAAGCGCTATTATTAAATAACGTAATATAAAATATAATAACACTGTACAGAACTCGGCTGGGTATTGGTACTTTTAAGAGACTGAGTCATAAGTAAAAAAGTAATTTCTCCGTTTTCCGAAGTTAGCCTTCGTTGGCCTTCGAAGTTCGAAATTGGACCTTTGGTAAAAAATTATTTTTAATTATTGCATGTAAATTGCTCTTATTTATATGGTATATAAATTTTTTGTGAAAACTTATATTACAGGTACTATAACGGGTCAAAGGTCAGATCTTCGAAAAATTAAAAACTTAATACTTCAGAAAATTTTGAGCTGATTTAAAAAAAAATCGTATCGTTGTAAAGGGGATTTAACGCCCTTTCATGTGATATGCATATTTGTATACTTCGTATATAAAAATGTGAGAAAAAACACATTTAAATGAAAAAATAACTTTTTTTTTGTTAAAAAAAAATATTTTAAACAAAAATTACTAATCGATTTTTGGTATCGTTGTAAAGGTCATTAAACCCCCTTACTTCTTACGTGCATATTTGCATACTTCGTGAATAAAAATTAGAGAAAAAACACTTAAGAGGAAAAAATAAATTCAAAAAAATTTTAAACAAAAAATTACTCACCGATTTTTAAAAAATTGGCATCGTTGTTAAGGCGATTAGACCCCCTTTCGTCTAATATGAATATTTGTATATGTCGTTTAAAAAAATATGAGAAAAAACACCTAAAAGGGAAAAATATAAATTTTTTCTTATAAAAAAAAAATTACAAACAAAATACTAATTAGTAATACAATTGAGTGCCATATTTAAATAAAAAAAAATAATTAGTAGTGTTTTAAGCGTTAATTTGTTCTTTTTCACACAGCCCTGTTAAAAATAAAGCAAAGTATATGTAACAGAAGTCTAAGGCCTATAAAATATAAAAACACCGTGGTGTTTGATTTTTACATAACAGGTTATTTATGAAAATTAAAGGCAATTTTCTGTTTTATTTAAATAAAGTATCCATATGTATTACTAATTAGTAATTTTTTTGTTTAAAATATTTTTTATAAGAAAAAATTGGTATTTTTCCTTTTAAGTGTTTTTCTCAAATTTTTATATACGAAGTATACAAATACGCATATTAGAAGAAAGGGGGTTTAATCAACGGTATCAATTGTTTAAAAATCGGTTGGTAATTTTCTTGTTTAAAATATTAAAAAATAAAGTTATTTTTTCTTTTAAATGTGTTTTTTCTCAAATTTTTATATACGAAGTATACAAATATGCATTTCAGAAGAAAGGGGTTTAATCGCCTTTACAGCGATACTAACTTTTTAATATAATTTTTTACCAAAGGTCCTATTTCGAACTTCGAAGGCCCATATCTCGATTTCGGAGGCCAACTTCGAAAAACGGAGAAATCACGGTTTTACCTATGACTCAAGCTCTTAAAAAAATTGGTTTGGTCCAATATCCAGAAAAAAAGTTGATTTTGCCGTACAGAGTAATTGGTCTATTACGGAGAGCAACGCAACCACTGCTGGCAACCCAATTGAAAACTAAATTTTTATTACGAATACTCTCGTCAGTTGTTGTAGAGTTATCGATAATCTAAATTTGACAGTACGCCAACCAGCAAGTGGTTGTAAACAAGCTGTGCTAGTAAAATGAAATTATTGAAATAAAGAGTTTTAAATAATTCTGAGTTCAGTGACCTATTTTTTGAAGAGGGAGAGCAGCGCGTGACCGCAGCCTCAATCAGGCGACATTTAAGGGTTAATTCCAATCCTCCAGAGCTACTTCTTGCGTTGTAAGCATAAGTCAAAGCTTTGAAGGTTTTTTATTTATTATCTGTTTGTTTTCAGATTCAAAGCATACTCCAAACTTCCAAAAGAAGTTGTAGCATGATGGTTAATACACAGAGGAACGAATTCATTCAACTTCAATGCCTCCGCTTCTTAAAGCTTGCGCAGCTTTCCGATTTTTCGCAAAAGGAAGTCCCACGGCAATGACTTAAATTTGGAAATTTGGTATGTCGGTAGTTTTGAAAGAGGCGCTTCAGTTTATAGACACATTTTCGATCAGTGTTCGCTTTTGTTACACAAAAGGCGCGTTCTCTTTGGGAACTAATAACACGGTACTACAAAAAAAAAGTCATGAAATACACCCGAATACATGTCGAGTACAACATGAAAATAGGTCCCGTATAGTTCCTGAACCCTCCATTCTTTTTATAAAAAAAAACGTTATTTTCATTCTTGATGCACTTATCTATTACTGACTATTTTCAATCCGATTTTAAAGATCGGACAAGTTTTAAATAGAGGTTTTATAGGCCTTTAAAACGATGTATTACAATATATTGTTAGATTTAGCTTGTTGGCAGTTTTCATCGGTTAAATTTTAATGAGCCCCTATGTTCAGAATAATAGCGATTACGCCAAGTTCGAACACTGTTGTTTGCTTGGGTGCTTTCAAGTGATCTTTATTGAATTAATGATTACGTTTTTATACAAACTAAATGCTTACGTAGCTAAATAATAAGGGCATAAAAACTTTGGATCGTAAGCAAAATTATTGTAAAGGCTTTATTCCCACGTTTTGGTTTACATAAGCATAATTAATGCAAATGCTTTACTCCCACGTTTTCGTTGACATAAGCATATTCCACATTTTGCGTCTACTTTCATTTACGTGCATTAATCAACAATGTCTTATATGTAACTTGACACATGCCAAATTATTTGGCTATAAGAATACACTAAAAGGCATAAAGTGCACGCTACGCATAAAAGAATGCAAGCGAAAATGAATACCCTGTTGAATAAAGCCAATGCAATATTAATATCTCGACTTTTCTTATTTAATAACATCCTCCCCCCGGTGAGCGCAGCTCGAATTCCTTAGTAGGTTCTGTCCTAAATGTTTATCGTAAAGTCCAAACTTCCTTGAGAATGTCGAGGCGCAGGTGTGGGTTTTTCATTTTGACCGGATGTGGTCGCAGTCGTGGATGCGTGCAATGTTTCCTGTTTGGCTGTTTTAAATTTTCTTTTGACTAGCATGAACACCAAAAGGCACAAAACTGTAACCAAGGCAGTGTACCCAACCGTTATGTGGTGCGCATTTTGTGCTTCAAGTTTGTTTGGGAGTTCTAATATGCGTTGATTGGCCAATGATGATTGTAAGGACGTGAGGTTTTGTATTTGTGTTATGTATTTCTCATCATCCCGTGATTGAAGAAGAGGCTTTATATGTTCTGCTGCAGCTACTTC
>NW_016159935.1:20507-24990 GCF_001687245.7 Rhagoletis zephyria | reverse complement strand
CAGTTGAGCACAATTGATCGTGTCAGCAATTTTCCCTTTATAGGCCAAAATCTTTGCCTTGTGTAAGCTAAGAGCGCTTGAGGTCCACAATGACGGTTTCTTTATGGATCATTTTTACTAATAATTTGACGAGTGAATTGTTATGTGGAATTAGCATAGGGTGTTTGGCATCGTATGCAAGTTCTGATGCTTGTAGACGCCCTCCAACTCGGATGATACCATTATTGTCCAGAAACGGTGAAAGGCTGCGGAAATAACTGTTTTTGCGAACTTCGTTGTATTTTTTAAGGTGCTGAAGCTCTTCCTCAAAGTCCGATTGCTGCATTGTACAAACGATTACCACAAGCGCTTTTTCCAATTCGTGTACGGTCAAGAGAATGTCTGACTCCCGCGATTGGTTTGTGGCCTGGTTGATAAATCTCAGCATGTAGCCTGTCACTCTTTGTAATGCTTTGAAAGAGCCATTGTGTCGAATGCTATAAAGTACGCGTCCTTCATGTCCAGTGGTTGCAACAGCGACTGATGTCACACCTTTCCATTCCATGTTGATACCTTCGTCGATTACTGAAAATGCCTTGAAATACTTTGAAGGCCAAGTGTCTTCTTTACCAAGCAAGATTGTTGGCCCATAAAACCACACATTGCAGGTTTCTAGTCTCCCCGGCGGCAGTCCTCGTGATAGAATGTCAGCTGGGTTGTCTTTTGAGCTTATATGCCGCCATTGTTCAGCGGTAGTGTGCTCATGAATAACAGCTATACGGTTTGCCACAAATGTTTGGTATGATGCTGAGGATGAGTTAATCCATGCCAACACGATTTGTGAATGAGTCCAAAAGTATGTAGCCACATTGTCTAGCTTAAGGTCTGGAGATGTGATTGTATTTAGCTGATAATGCTTTATTGGTAGGCTTGAATCCTTTCGCCAGATGATAAGTTGGAATTTGCGTTCGTCCGGTTGAATGAGCATCTGTCGATAAATTTTTTCTACATCTGTGGTGAAGACGAACCTGGGCAAACGGAAGCGAAGTAAAATGGTGAAAAGCTCGCTCTGAACAGTGGGTCCGGTATACATGAGGTCGCTCAAAGACATGCCAGTGGACGATTTTGCTGATGCGTCGAACACCACACGTAATTTTGTAGTGCGGCTTTCGGGTCTCACAATGCAATGGTGAGGAATGAAGTACCTAGGTTTACTGATGGAATCAATATCCACTTGCGTCATGTGCCCCAAGTTCTCATATTCCTCCATAAATTGTAAATATTGATTCTTTGTCTGGAGCGATTTTGCCAGTCGACGTTCTAAGGCCAGGAATCGATTATACGCCATCCCATAGGATTCCCCTAAGGCCTCCGGATTTTCATGAAATGGTAGCCTTACCTTGAATCTCCCATTTTCATTGATAAGTGTATGTTGTGCGAAATGAGCTTCGCACTGTTTTTCTGCTACGGAATGTTGTTTTGTTACAGTTGCAACATCCTCAAGTTCCCATAATTGAGCAATGGCTGCATCTAAGTTGATGTCATCGTTGGTACAGATTCCACATATTGCATTTGAGATGTAGTTGCCACCAACTTTTCCCGCGATGAATGGGTAGGTCATATGATAGTTTGATTTGCCCTGCTGCCATCAGTTGGTTGTAGAATTCCGCCCCCAACAATATATCAATTTTGTCAGGACGATTGAATGATGGATCGGCTAACATGATGTTCTCAGGAATTTGCCATTCGTCGATCTTAATTTCTTGCGACGGCTGCGGGGATATAATCTGAGGCAATACCGCTGCCTCTAGCCGCGTTGTAAAGTTGTTGATCCGAGACTGTAGCGCCACATTGACTCGATGCTGTATCATAGTGCTCCTTGACCCGATGCCACTAATGGAGATTGATGATGGTTTAGTTCAGATGCCAAGACGTTTAACCAATCGTTCAGTCACAAAATTAACTTGTGAGCCTGAATCGAGAATTGCCCGACACTGCACTTCTGTTCCGATTCCTCTAACTTTCACCATGGCAGTGCTGAGTAGTACATACGTGTTTGACTTTGTGTGCTTTGCGGTGGTAAGTGACGCTGCTTCGTCTTTTGATGGCGTTGATTTGGTCCTGGATGGTGTAGTACTTTGCGATTCGTTGCCTTGTGTTGGAGTGGCTACTGATGTAATGTCTTTGCTCACATCCCTTTTTGAATCCTCGAAATGTAACAGCGTGTTGTGTTTTTTGTTGCATTTCAGACAGTTTCTTATTATACAATTTTTAGAACCATGTCCTGGTTTTAGGCAATTGTGGCAATATTTCTGCCGATGGAGACTGTTGTAAAAATTCCTTGCAAGAAAATAATGGATGTTTTCCTTTTTTGCACATGCTGCAAGTGTCATTTCTATGACCTTTGGATGTGACTGAAGTGCACACCTTTGCAGNGAAATGGTAGCCTTACCATGAATCTCCCATTTTCATTGATGAGTGTATGTTGTGCGAAATGAGCTTCGCACTGTTTTTCTGCTACGGAATGTTGTTTTGTTACAGTTGCAACATCCTCAAGTTCCCATAATTGAGCAATGGCTGCATCTAAGTTGATGTCATCGTTGGTACAGATTCCACATATTGCATTTGAGATGTAGTTGCCACCAACTTTTCCCGCGATGATCCATCCCAGCACTGTATTTTGCAGAATGGGTAGGTCATCTGACAGTTTGATTTGCCCTGCTGCCATCAGTTGGTTGTAGAATTCCGCCCCCAACAATATATCAATTTTATCAGGACGATTGAATGATGGATCGGCTAACATGATGTTCTCAGGAATTTGCCATTCGTCGATCTTGATTTCTTGCGACGGCTGCGGGGATATAATCTGAGGCAATACCGCTGCCTCTAGCCGCGTTGTAAAGTTGTTGATCCGAGACTGTAGCGCCACATTGACTCGATGCTGTATCTTAGTGCTCCTTGACCCGATGCCACTAATGGAGATTGATGATGGTTTAGTTGAGATGCCAAGACGTTTAACCAATCGTTCAGTCACAAAATTAACTTGTGAGCCTGAATCGAGAATTGCCCGACACTGCACTTCTGTTCCGATTCCTCTAACTTTCACCATGGCAGTGCTGAGTAGTACATACATACGTGTTTGACTTTGTGTGCTTTGCGGTGGTAAGTGACGCTGCTTCGTCTTTTGATGGCGTTGATTTGGTCCTGGATGGTGTAGTACTTTGCGATTCGTTGCCTTGTGTTGGGGTGGCTACTGATGTAATGTCTTTGCTCACATCCCTTTTTGAATCCTCGAAATGTAACAGCGTGTTGTGTTTTTTGTTGCATTTCAGACAGTTTCTTAATATACAATTTTTAGAACCATGTCCCGGTTTTAGGCAATTGTGGCAAAATTTCTGCCCTTGTATGAACTGAAAGCGTGCCGATGGAGACTGTTTTAAAAATTCCTTGCAAGAAAATAATGGATGTTTTCCTTTTTTGCACATGCTGCAAGTGTCATTTCTATGACCTTTGGATGTGACTGAAGTGCACACCTTTGCAGTTGAGCTTGTAGATTTGTCTTTGATACCCATCGCTTCCATGGATTGAAAGTGTTTCTCCAGAAAATTCAGGAATTCCTTGAGTGTTTGTAACTCCCGTGGCTTTGATAATGATTGTTCGTACCGCAAACGAGTCGGTTGATCCAGTTTCTTTAGTAGAAGGGGGAGCAGAAGTGGATCCCATGTTGATGTGTCTATCTGCAAATTTTGCAATGCTAATAGACATTCTTGTGTTGTGTCATGCAGTTTTTTAACACTGTCCACTGATGTGCTTCCAGGTGTAGTAGTTAGCTCATGTACTAACTTGCTCACCAGCAAGCGTTTGTTGTTGTAACGCTCCAGAAGCATGAACCAAGCTGCATCAAAATTCTCTCCTGTTGATGCGNATGGGTAGGTCATATGATAGTTTGATTTGCCCTGCTGCCATCAGTTGGTTGTAGAATTCCGCCCCCAACAATATATCAATTTTGTCAGGACGATTGAATGATGGATCGGCTAACATGATGTTCTCAGNGATTGCAGTTTAATCGGAAGTTGGTTTGAAGATTGCTCAGTATGGGAGTCACTATTAGCTGCTTGCAAAGTACTCCATACCTTTTCCTCAAGTCAAATGAAGTTATCGACCTTGTAGCCCTGCTCGGTTGGTCAAATATCCTGAAGTGAATGTCTTCTATATTTTCCTACAGTTTATTAATTGTTGGAACACATTGTGGTGAAACGTTGTCGTTCAGTAACCGTCGCAACGAGGCCATCATTATCCCTTATCTGCGGACTAGTTTAGTGTACTCGTTTTAAGCTACCTGTTTGGTTCCAGTATCATGCCGTGCTTCTGTGTTGACTTTTGAAGCTGAAGCATCATGTTGGTACGTACTTCCTTCATTAGTTGTTAAGCGCAATTCTCTCGTCGGGGTTTGAGCCAATTGGAGCACTGCGGACTCGAAAATCTCCTTGTACTGATTTACAAT
>NW_016159935.1:0-20400 GCF_001687245.7 Rhagoletis zephyria | reverse complement strand
CTTAATCTCTATAAAAGAACATATAACAAACAATAATTTGAAACATTCGGTAGCGTCACTTGCAGTGACTGGGTAACGGCTCCTTGTCCCGTTATGAGCCCTTTAGCCTTTAGTGGCGTGACTTTGGTACTGGTGGGCAGCGCTCTGCTGACGCCGCTGATTGGGGCGCTGCTGGCGTCTATAAGCGGTGTTCTGGCCGCGTCGGTATGTAGCGCTCTTGCAAGGTGGGTTGCGCTCTGGTCTTGCCGGTGAATGGCGTTCTAACAACGCTGGTGAGTAGCGCTCTGGTGACGCCGGTGTATAGTGCTCCGGTGACGCCGGTGTGTAGTGCTCCGGAGAGTAGCGTTCCAGTTGCGTCGAGATGTAGCGCTCTCAGCAATGCAGGTGAGACGCACCGATGAGNTCCCTTATCTGCGGACTAGTTTAGTGTACTCGTTTTAAGCTACCTGTTTGGTTCCAGTATCATGCCGTGCTTCTGTGTTGACTTTTGAAGCTGAAGCATCATGTTGGTACGTACTTCCTTCATTAGTTGTTAAGCGCAATTCTCTCGTCGGGGTTTGAGCCAATTGGAGCACTGCGGACTCGAAAATCTCCTTGTACTGATTTACAATTTCCATTCTATTGTTATAGTAGTCCTTTGTAAAGTAGTCGTGATCCAGCTGGGGGTTTTCAAGCAGTCGAAGTTTGTTGTCAGTTATTTTAAACTTCGACCGCTCGCTGTCCAGTCTTCTCAATTGCTCTTCGTAATAGCTGATTGACTGCTTCCTGGATTGCGGGTCCTTTTTAAAGTTTCGGACAATTGATTCGATATTGCCGCCCATTTCTCTTTGTTGTCTGGCCAAATCCTCGAAACGATCCATTTTTCTTCTTTTAGATTAGTTATGTGGCTCCTTAAACTGCTGCACTGGCCTTGTTTAAGCTGAATGTCCTTTCCCAGGGGTCACCAGAATGTTCAGAATAATAGCGATTACGCCAAGTTCGAACACTGTTGTTTGCTTGATTGCTTTCAAGTGATCTTTATTGAATTAATGATTACGTTTTTATACAAACTAAATGCTGTAACGAAGCGTTTTGCTTGCCCCGATGCTTCTTCTAAAATGCTGGGGTATACTCGCCGTGTCCAGGGTTCGTTACATTGAATTTGTAGTTTCGGGCTCTGGTAGACCGTAATTTATTACTTAATTTTTCTTAATCTCTATAAAAGAACATATAACAAACAATAATTTGAAACATTCGGTAGCGTCACTTGCAGTGACTGGGTAACGGCTCCTTGTCCCGTTATGAGCCCTTTAGCCTTTAGTGGCGTGACTTTGGTACTGGTGGGCAGCGCTCTGCTGACGCCGCTGATTGGGGCGCTGCTGGCGTCTATAAGCGGTGTTCTGGCCGCGTCGGTATGTAGCGCNTAAACTTCGACCGCTCGCTGTCCAGTCTTCTCAATTGCTCTTCGTAATAGCTGATTGACTGCTTCCTGGATTGCGGGTCCTTTTTAAAGTTTCGGACAATTGATTCGATATTGCCGCCCATTTCTCTTTGTTGTCTGGCCAAATCCTCGAAACGATCCATTTTTCTTCTTTTAGATTAGTTATGTGGCTCCTTAAACTGCTGCACTGGCCTTGTTTAAGCTGAATGTCCTTTCCCAGGGGTCACCAGAATGTTCAGAATAATAGCGATTACGCCAAGTTCGAACACTGTTGTTTGCTTGATTGCTTTCAAGTGATCTTTATTGAATTAATGATTACGTTTTTATACAAACTAAATGCTGTAACGAAGCGTTTTGCTTGCCCCGATGCTTCTTCTAAAATGCTGGGGTATACTCGCCGTGTCCAGGGTTCGTTACATTGAATTTGTAGTTTCGGGCTCTGGTAGACCGTAATTTATTACTTAATTTTTCTTAATCTCTATAAAAGAACATATAACAAACAATAATTTGAAACATTCGGTAGCGTCACTTGCAGTGACTGGGTAACGGCTCCTTGTCCCGTTATGAGCCCTTTAGCCTTTAGTGGCGTGACTTTGGTACTGGTGGGCAGCGCTCTGCTGACGCCGCTGATTGGGGCGCTGCTGGCGTCTATAAGCGGTGTTCTGGCCGCGTCGGTATGTAGCGCTCTTGCAAGGTGGGTTGCGCTCTGGTCTTGCCGGTGAATGGCGTTCTAACAACGCTGGTGAGTAGCGCTCTGGTGACGCCGGTGTATAGTGCTCCGGTGACGCCGGTATGTAGTGCTCCGGAGAGTAGCGCTCCAGTTGCGTCGAGATGTAGCGCTCTCAGCAATGCAGGTGAGAGCCCGAACACAATGAAAACTACGAGCTACGGACTACAGCTGTCAAATTATTTTAACACGTACTCTTATGTAGATAATTATTTTGGCGACGACCGGGCTACGCGACGGCTGTGGTTGTGGCCAGATTAGATCTATTTCTATTTTTCCGGCGACAGATAAGGTTCTTCCTCTTCTTTTATGTCAAACTCATACAAATTCATGATGTCGCTGCCGCGTTCAAAAAAATCATGTCGCCATCGACAAAGCGTTTAGATAATGAAGATAACAAACTGGAAGCTGTGGCCTGTAGCACGTCGTTTTCAATGTTTCAGAACTTGAGGCGTACCGATGAGTGGTACTTTGGTGGCGCCGGGAGTGACGTTTTACTCGCGCCGCTGGGCGGCGTTCTGGCGACGTCGACAAGTGGCGCTCTATTCGCGCCGGAGAGTACCGCGCTAATGACGCCGGAGAGTATAGTCCCACTCGCGCCGTTGGGCGGCGCTGATAAGCGACGCTCTGTTCGCGCCGGAGAGTCGCTCTAGTGGCGCTGTTGACGCCGCTCTGCAGACAGCGGCGAGAAGCGCTCTTGCAGGCGCTGTCGACGTCCCTCTGCTAACGGCGGAGCTGACTTCGGGCGAGCGGGTGTCGCCCGTACGCGGTGCCACGAGAGGCTGTGTGTAGCTTGTGGCGCTGCCACTGGGAAGGTGACGTCCAGCCCGACACTCAAGCCGATGCAGAAGAAATCACCTTACCAGCAGCTGTTGCAGAAGTGGAATCAAGCCCAACACTCGAGCCGGTCCAGATGAAGTCACTTTTTGCCAGCCGCCGTATGTTCACGACCACAGTCTCGTGCTGACTGACTGGTTTCTTGTCGTGCTTTATCTTTAATAGGCTGTGTGCTTGATGTTGCGTGGTCGCGCAGCTACATGTTGCTGTGTGATGTTGCGTTGTCATGGCACCGAAGGTGCTGTCGGGTGTTGCCATGACTCGTGTTGCTATGACTTGTGTTGTTGGTTGTTTTGATGGCGGGTATTTGTGTGGGCCAAATTCCTCAGGGATATTTGGTCCTCACAATGCTTACATAGCTAATATAATAATAATAAGGGCTTAAAAACTTTTGATCGTTAGCAAAATTATTGTAAAGTCTTTATTCCCACGTTTTGGTTTACATAAGCATAATTTAATGCAAATGCTTTATTCCCACGTTTTTGTTGACATAAGCATATTCCACATTTTGCGTCTACTTTCATTTGCGTGCATTAATCAACAATGTCTTATATGTAACTTGAGACATGCCAAATTATTTGGCTATAAGAATACACTAAAAGGCATAAAGTGCACGCTACGCATAAAAGAATGCAAGCGAAAATTAATACCCTGTTGTTATTAAAGCCAATGCAATATTAATATGCCGACTTTTCTTATTTAATAACACCCTATTTTTCTTAATTTTTTGAATTTTGATCATCGATAATTTCAAAAATTTCTATGAAAGTTGCCAAATATGTGGTATTTATCTAAAAAAAAACCATTTATTTTTTAATGAACTGATACCTTATCCAATGCGATTGCATACAAATGTCGAAATTGAGCAATTTAAGCAAAAATACGGTCTTGAATTTATATGTGTGTATGTACCGGAAGTGCAGAATTTTTGAGCACTGTGGCTAAGGGGTTCATCAATATTTACTCAAAATTGATATATACAATGGGCGCGTTTATAAGACGTAGCTGTTGCGTAACCGTTGGCTATTTGTCTTAGAAACGCACACTTGAGTAGTTCCGCTCAGCTCAACAGTTGGCAACTTTCCGCCATTTTTTTCAACGGAAAATTTTTACGCTACCTGAACTGAATTTTTACACCCGAACGTGTTGGGCTTAGCCTAAACAGCTGTTCGAAAAGACTTGCGCCGCTTATATTAAATTTAACGCCGCTTTGTTAGGTGGCAGTTGCAAACAAATTTATTCTATTTTATATTATTGATGTGATAAAGTAACTTAAATGGTTTATAATAATACTACGTTTTTAAATATATGTTTTTAAGCTGCTTGCTATATAATTATACACTGTTTAATTCATTATAACATTGAACGAATTTATCAACACGGCGGCAGCTCAGCGTTGAATTCTAAATACTGTCGGCGCAACTATCTCTATTTATTGCAATTTCATTTATCAGCTGTTCATTTGGCAGCATATTCATCAAGCCGTTTCTAAGACGTAATTGTTGGGTTCAACAGTCGCCAACACTTTCGTAGCAGATGAGTTAAACAGCTATGTCTTATAAACGCGCCCAATCATTCTTAAGCAATAAAATGGTTTTTCATACAATTTTTTTAAAATGGGCGTGGCACTGCCCACATGTATCATATATGCGTATCTCAAAAACTACTTGACCTATCTCGACCAAATTTGATATAAATCAAAATCTAATATATATAAAAAATCTCGTTTCGCGGTGTTAGTGGTCGAACTCCTCCTAAACGGCTTGACCGATCTTTATGAAATTTTTTGTGCATATATGGTAAGTATGAGAATCGGATGTAAAGTATACACATTTCATACAGAAACCGAATTTTTCACACTGCATATCTCTGAAAGTGTTCATGTTTAGAGTACTCGAACATGGTATGCTGATATACGAAAACAATCGCACACTCATGGAGACAGACTGTGGTTTTTGGAAAAGGGGGCGTGGCACCTCTCATAAAAACGGAATTTTTCATACTGCATACCTCTGGCAGTGTTCACGATTGAGTACTGGAATTTGGCGATTAGAGTCTCCCTATCTCAAACGACATTTAAATTTGAAGAAGATATCATCCAAATTGTTAAGAAATTTAAGAGAAAAATTGGTGGAAATAACTTAATATCGGAGGGTGTCATTAAAGACTCAGTTGAATACATGGGCCATTTTTACGCGTTATTAATAAATAAGAGTCTGCAATCTGGAACTGTACCGAACGAATGGCAAACTTCGACAATAGTTCCAGTGAAAAAAGTAAAAACTGCGATAAAAGCTGAGGAGTTTAGGCCAATTAACACCCTTCCCAATATGAAAAAAATCTTAGAGACGGTTGTGAAAAACCAATTGGTACATTATGTTGAGTGCAATAATATACTCATAACAGAGCAATCAGGGATCAGGGTTAGGCATTCTTGTGTGACTGCACTGAAGTGAATGTGAAAAAGACAGAGTTCATGGTCTTATCTAGGGTGGCTAATTCGAACTCATTCAAGTATAACTTAAAAATCAGAAATGAAAAGCTCGAGGAGGTAAAAATCATTAAATACATAGGTATATACATTGGTAATAAGTTAAAATTCTATGAGCATGTTGATTACGCTGTAAATAAAATTGCTAAAAAAATTGGTCTCATGAAAAGATCATGTAAGTACCTAGGAAGAAGATATAAAACACTTGTGTATAGGTCCATAATAGAACCGCACTTCATATATTGTCCAACGATCTTTTTCATGGCAAGCGATACACAAATCGACAAGTTACAAAAAATGCAAAACAGAGCAATGCGATTTATACTGAATAAGCGTCACGATGCACCCACACGAGAGATGCTCGCCGATATGAACTGGCTGAGTGTTAAGCAGCAAATTTTTTATCACGCCATGAAATTCGTATTCAATATAGAGAATGGTCGGTTGCCGGACTACCTGAGCGACAATTTCAGATATATAAATGAAACGCATTCATACATACTCAGGGAAAATAATAGCTTTAGATTGCCATTATATAGGACAGAAGTGGATAAAATGAACATATTCTACAAAGGATTAAAGTGTTTTAACGAACTACCGCCACAAACAAGAAATTGTGAAAGCATTGCCAGCTTCCAGAGATCATTACTTGATCACTGTCGAACACTTCCTATCAGATAGAGGCTTGACATGGAAACAAATCATTTCCATCCGGCCGGGTTGCTCTGGATCCAATCCATTCAGACAGCTTGCTGAATCTGCAAATCTTGACAGAGTCGAAACACCAATCCCCGAAGCACCGTCCTTCTACCCTATCAAACAGTGCTGCTCTGGATCTAGTCCATTCAGACAGCGTGTATAACATCGGAAATCCTGATCGAACCGAACCAACAATATGAGAAGTGAGGGTGCAGATTGGAAACTAGTCCTTTCCAACTGCCCAAACAACTGAAGCTACAATATGAGAAGTAAAGGTGCAGATTGGAAACTAGTGCTTTCTAACTGCCCTAACAACTGAAGCAGCAATGTGAGAAGAAAGGTGCTGATTGGAAACTAGTGCTTTCCAACTGCCCTAACAACTGAAGAAACAATATGAGAAGTGAAGGTGCAGATTGGAAACTAGTCCTTTCCAACTGCCCTAACAACTGAAGCAATAATATGAGAAGGGAAGGTGCAGATTGGAAACTAGTGTTTTCCAACTGCCCTAACAATTGTGGCAATAATATGAGAAGGGAAGGTGCAGATTCGAAACTAGTCCTATCCAACTGCCCTAACAATATGGCCTGGAACTTGCCTTGTACTCGATTAGACCACTTGTACTCGATTCAGACCACTTGCGTTTTCTGGGAATTTCCGACCTTGTACTCGATTATTCAAATAAATTGAAGTGGAAGGTCGGAACTTTTTTGGAGGGGGCAATTGCATATCTTTATTCATGCGGCCTAATATAGACATATGTAATATAATATATATCGATTTTGTATACATAATTTTATATTTAATTGATAATTTTTGCAATAAGAACATTACAATTTATATACATATGTACGAATATCCTAAAAAAGTGTCTCTATTTTTTATTTTAGAATTTTTAGTAAATTTATATGAAAAATCTAATACATAAAAATATCGTGTCACGGTGTTTGTGGTCGAACACCTCCGAAACGGCTTGACCGATTTGAATGAAAATTTTTGTATATATTCGGTAGGTATGATAATAGGTTGTAAAGTATGTTTCATACCGCTAAATGAAAGCGGCGTGGCACCTCCCATACTATCTAAATTTTTCACACTTTATATCTCTGCAAGTGTTCATGGTGAGTACTGTAACTTGGTATGGAGATATATAAAAGTAAACACATATTCACATAAAAATCGAATTGTTCATACTGCATATCTCTGGAAGTGTTCATAGTAGAGTACTCGAACATGGTATGGAGATATATGAAAACAAGCGCATACTCATGGAGAAAAATTGCGGTTATTGGAAAAGGGGGCGTGGCACCTCCCATACAAACCGAGTTTTTCACACTGCATATCTCTGGAAGTGTTGATGGTAGAGTACTCGAACATGGTATGGAGATATATGAAATCAATCCCATACCCTTAGAGAAAATTGCGGCTATTTTATAAGGGGGCGTGGCGCCTTTCAAACGCACTGAAGCTATTACGTATCTTTCAACTATCTGACAACCACCAAACCGTAATATTAGAAGATAAATGCATCATTGAATATCATGAACGTGAACTGTTGGTGAAAATGTGGGATAATTGGAAATATTTCAATACAAAAAATTAATTTTGGGCGGGACGAAGTTTGCCGGGTCTGCTATAAAATAATGTAATTTTAAATAAAATAGTATACAATAAGTTAGAATAGAATTAAATTAAATTAAATAAAAATAAAAGAATTTAAAATAAATAAACCAAAATATTTGATGCTAATAGACAAGTTTTTCAATATAGACAAGTGTGCATGCACATACCATCGCTGTAAATGCGAACAATTCTTAGTGAATTTTTTTGCAAATGCGCTATTTAAGATTCAGAGCCATATCTTTGGAACGATGTTACACACAACATCAGGAAAATTGCGCGAATTTTTTAAATGGCCTAGTAAAAGCTTTAAGGAATAATTTATAATTTCATAAAAATATATTTTTGAATGACCATGCGGACTAACCAGTTTTTGGCTAAATTATTTGTTAAGCAAATTAGGCAAAGTTGTTATAAGTTTGAAATATTTTTGCAAAAAAATCCCTTTTATTTTCAGTGTTCTGAGCAATTTTAATATTTTTGGAAAAGTCTTCTTCTTTCTGAATCCATAAGAAATACCCAAACATGACAAAAACTTAGAAGTCTCAAAAGTATTTTCTTGGTTAATTTAGAGCTTTATAGCTTCCCATACAAAATTTTTAATTTGTCATCTAGTGTCACTTGCATTGACGATGACAACTTCGAATTCACTTACATACTTTCAGCGTTCAAAAAGATAACAGCTTACATATACACATAGGTAGGTATGTAGTTTTGCTTATAATCCCAGCCAGCAAGAAAACGTACAGTTTACGAACATTATGTTTTACGAGGGATTCTCGTATCGCCAAATAGTTAGAGAAAAGCTCGTAAACGATAAAACAAAAAAATATAATAGAAAGAGGCTTGTAGTAATTTGTCAGCACAAGAAAAAATTTTAGTTTTGTTGACAATTTTTCTGCAATCACAATATTTTATAAGTAGTTTGTTAAATATTCAATTTAAGAAAATTATTAAGTATGTGATTTATTGGCAGACTGGTGCAAACGCCAAGGACGATCTACCACTTTCTTTTATAATTAAACTTCTTGTAAGTAGCTACTACATATGTAATTCAAAAATACAAATTAATTTAACGAGTTTTGCAATTCTTTCACAGGCTGCGCGGAGTAACACTAAAGGATTTAAACGTTTAATTCCCCTATCTCGTAAGTTTATAGTTATTTATTTTTTTAATTTGCTAGTTTATTAGGTCTTTGCAGTTATTGAACTTAATGTTTTATTGATAATATGGCTTCTCAATTAAAAAGGCGTGCGAAATCCGAAGCCTTATCCGTACGAGCGTCAATAAATGATTCATTAAAAAAAAATTATTACAGATGAGGTAGCAAAACTTTTCTCGTGGAAGGGAACTGGTACCAAAAGCAGCGCTATTGGTTTGGCAACGACTGCCGCAATAAGAAGTACGGATCATAATATTATTTATTACCACTTTTTACTTAATTAAATTTCCGGGTTTCCAATGGAGTTTAATCTTTCACTTTATTTTCTTAGGTGCTTTTCGTCAAAAATTTAACTCCCACGAAGAAGTTTTTATTTCCGTTTCAAAGAAGCACTTCCAATATGCACACGACCGGCAAAAAAAAATTGGCAGCCTATCGGCAAAAAAGATAAAAAATAAATTCAGCAACTTTATAATATATATTAAACCCCTCTTATTTAATTGTTAATTTGGAAATAGATAGTTTGTTAATATTTATTTATCTGAAAATAGCTACACATATACAGTGCCGGAAAAAAATATTGGCACAGAGAATTTTCCGCCATGAATGCAAAGTTTTTTATTCTGATTTCTTCTCTAATTGTTTTTTATAAAAATATAGTTAGTATGAAGTTCTACTTTCAAATCAGATTTTTTAGAAAAATTTTAAGTATGCAGTTTTATAGCGCATTTAATTTTAGTATAACAAAGTGCACGCTTGAATAGCTAGAGAACCCCTTTGTTTTTTGACAATTTCTTATTCGCAGTTTCTTCCATACAAAAAAAAAATGTCGCACATAATTTGCATGGAAGAAACTGCGTGAAAAAATTGCCAAAAATCAACGCAGTTTTCTGGCAACTTCAAGCTTGCACTATGTTATACTAAAATATAATGGGATTTAAAACTGCATACTTAGAATTTTTCTCAAAAATCTGATTTGAAAGTAGATCTTCATACTAACTGTATTTAAAAAAAATAATGTGCGAAAAGAAATTCAAGTAAAAAACTTTGCATACATTGCGAAAAATTCTCTATGCCAATACTTAGATCCGGCACTATAAATATTTATTAATTATAATTCCATTCAATAAAAGAACTACAATAATTTGAATTAAGTAATTGCCTTTATTTTTAGCATTCAAAAACAGTAGATAAAGCAGTGTAGAAAAACGCCTTTTTTAACGTAAATTAATCGTTTACGAGACTCGTTTACAATTAAAAAACGGACGTAAAAATATTCGCATACGAATGCTTTTTCGATCCGTTTACGACTGTTCGTAGGCGATGCACAATTTAAAGCGAAAAAGTGCTCGAAAAAGAGTCGTAAACGGCTATCATAAACGATTTTTAATCCGGTTTTTCTTCGAGAAAATATCCAATTACGAGCTTGTTTACGATGATTTTGCTGGCTGGGATGCCAAAAATACAGTCAAACGAATATATGTATATCCGTATCCATTGAATACTAAAAATAAAAATGAAAATACTAAATATTAAGTACCATTTTATGATACATTTTTAAGTAAGCCTTAGACGTTTGAAGATCTCTTTATGAAAAATTGTCCAGTAGCCAGATATATGTTGGCGAATTTATAGGTACGTATATTTAAAGGTATCTAATTTATTTTCATACATATGTCATATAACGAAACTTTTAAGAAATATTGTAATACAAAAAGTGTGCTGTAAATACTTACTTTTTTGTTAAGCCGAAAAGATGATTACGAAATTTGAAAATCATAAAATGTGTGATATTTGCTTTTTGCGAAAAGTGCAGAACGACACTGGCAGGAAAAGCTCGATATCATTGCAAGTTAAGTAACAATACAATAAATAAAAAATTTGTGAAATAAATTTACAAAGTTTCATTAGATAAATATCACGGTTCAATAAAATTTTGTCGTATTTAATCTCAAAAACGGGCCGACCTCATCTTGTAGAATTTTGATGCTGATTAGAAGTGTATTTACAAAATGTTTCCACCATGTCCATAAATTATACATAAATTCAGATTTCAAACTTTGTACAAAAATTAGAAAAATTCTGCTTATTTTCACCAAAATTTCAAACTTTTTAATCCGAATTTTGGTATGCAGGTTTGTAGACCATTTCATTCTAGTATAATGAAGTGCAGGTTTCAAGCTGCTATAAAATCCCGTTAATTTTTGGCAATTTTTTTGCTGGCAGTGTTCTCCATAAAAATAATTTTTGTGAGCTGTCTGCAAATGTTTTTTAAAGTTGGCTGTCGCTTCACCTGAACATATGAAAAGGAATTCCAAAGAATCGGCAAAGAATCGGCGAAAAAAGGCCGATGCCGATGCCGATGCTCAATTTTGTGCCGATACTAGCCGATGCCGATGCCGACAAATCGGTCGGACTCTATGATTTTGTTTAAATTTTTGTAAAATTGCTTAGCACACTTACGATATAAATTTTGCTTCCATTTTTTTAAGATCCTCTAATTTGAAGTCTTCAAACTAAAAACAAAAGCACCAAAAACGCACCGCGTTTTGAATACCCACTAAATTTGGTGCGAAAAGCATCAAGTTGGCAACAGTGAATGTAAACAAAAGTATATTATGACGTCAGCGTTTGGGTGGATGCTGTCAAATCGACGAAGAGAGGGTTAGCGGCCGCGAATGGCGCGACCTTTATTTTCTGGATCGTGATACAAACCTAATGCAAGAGATAAGCTTTGCCATTTCAATTGCACTTTAGCCCAGTCACTATCCACTTTTAACNTGACTGATTCTGAGTTGCTGGTCAATTTTGGTTATTTAAGCTTTTGGATTCTAGGCTAATTGACCTAATACGGTTGAGTGCAAGAAAAAGCTTTCTTCACATTACAGCCCGACGTTTCGCTAACTTTCTTAGCTTCCTCAGGGGGATTTCTTTATTAAAAACATCAACAAAAGAAACAAGAAAAATCAAAATAAACAAAACGTATTAAAACATTGACATTATATGATAACATTTCACAAACTATAATCAAAAGCACAAGATTGACGTGGTATCACTGTTTACCAACATTCCGATACCTCTAGCTATCAAAATAATCACTACAAAGTGGAACAAAATTCAGAGATATACCAGTATATGTAAAAACAAGTTCCTTAACCTTCTGAATTTCTGTCTAAAGGAGAATAATTATTTTATGTGTGATAAAAACTTATTCGTACAAACCTTTGGAATGCCAATGGGCAACCCCCTCTCACCAACCATAGCTGACATAATAATGGACGACCTACTGGAAAAAACCACTCTAGAACTTAAGGAAAACTTCGACATTGACATTAAATTTATAACAAAGTACGTAGATGATATTTTTGCAATAGTTAGACAAAACGATGAGGAAATTATATCAAATACATTCAACAAGTACCATCGTAAACTGCAGTTTACTGTAGAAAAGGAAACCAACTTCCGCATACCATTTTTAGAAGTAATGGTCTACAAGAAAGATAGCAAATTAATACTTGACTGGTACTCAAAACCTACATCCTCAGGACGATTGATCAATTATTTATCCTCACAACCATCCAAATATAAAATCAACACAGCCAAAAACCTGATACACAAAATCTTGACAATAAGTCATCAACAGTTTCGAGAACAAAATATTAAGAAAATAAACCAAATCCTCAAGAGCAATAATTACCCGGCGCTCATAATAAAAATCCTAATTGAGCAAAAAACCAATGAAATCAACAACAAGCACAATTATATATTAACAACAAAAACAACAGAGGAGACGAAACGATACTACAGCGTCNTCATAATAAAAATCCTAATTGAGCAAAAAACCAATGAAATCAACAACAAGCACAATTATATATTAACAACAAAAACAACAGAGGAGACGAAACGATACTACAGCGTCACATATGTGCCTAAATGAAGCGAAAAATTTGACCATAGGAAGTACATAAATAACCAAAACACAACACTGGCTTACTCAAACTGCAAATCAAACAGCACATTGTCGTCAATATTTACCAAGCCAAAAACACCAGTAGAGCCGCACCAACAACACAACGTAGTGTATGAGATAGCATGCAAGGGAAGCGAAAACGAAGTTTGCAATAGAATCTACATCGTAACGACGAAAGGGGCGTTAGGAGTTCGCGTAAGGGAGCACGAAGCGGACATCCGAAAGAACAAAAACAACACTGCGTTAGCGCAGCACATATTGACAAGTGGACACTCAGCTGATCTAGGCAAAGTAAAGATATTACATAAAGAAAAAAGAGAGAAAACCAGACTAACGCTAGAAAGCCTGCGAATTTTACAAAACAGAGACAGAACTATGAACAAGAAAGAAGACACAGACGATATTGCGGCGGCGTACCAATTATGTGTGTAACAGGCAATCAGTATGACGAGTGTACCACACCAGGATGGTATCAAACCAACTAGCCCTTAAGTTCAGTGTGATAATAGTTAATAAGTGTTTATGTACATGTATGTAAACTTCGAATTTGTCAAATCTTGTGCTTTTGATTATAGTTTGTGAAATATTACCATATAATGTCAATGTTTTAATACGTTTTGTTCATTTTGATTTTTCTTGTTTCTTTTGTTGATGTTTTTAATAAAGAAATCGCCCCTGAGGAAGCTAAGAAAGTTACCGAAACGTCGGGCTGTAATGTGAAGAAAGCTTTTTCTTGCACTCAACCATATTAGGTCAATTAGCCTAGAATCCAAGAGTTTAAGTAAACAAATGACGTCAGTGATTGGGTGGATGCTGTCAAATCGACGAAGAGAGGTTTAGCGGTCCGCGAATGGCGCGACCTTTATTTTCTGGATCGTGCTATACACTAATATTCTACATTAAGATGGAATTCATTTACTGAATAAAATGTGAGGAATAGGTAAATTAAATATGTTTTACGTTGTTATAAATGTATTGAGATTAATTTATTAATAAAAACGTGAGGAAATGGATATGTATATACACTTTTTACTGAATCAAAAAAATTATTAAACATGATAATAAAAACTTGGCGCTTTTGTTTTGGAAAAATTGGCTTTTTCTGGTGGCCTGATGCCACACTGGCTCAGTTGTCGCAACAGTACACATACATACACGCATTTTTACTTGAAAATAAGTGTGGTGGTTAATATGTATACGTTGCCATCTCCGTACAGCTCACTTCACCTCGCCTAGCACGCTCGCGACGTCGACTGCGTGCACCTCTGCTGTGCATCCCTAACGTACGGAACCAGTATTTTCAATTTTTGCGCCGAGTCACGATAGGCAGGAGTTTGTTAAGTGTCGAGATCTAAAACTGTTCAGCTACAGAACTAAATTCATCAGCCGATTTTATGTCTTTATTTTAGTGATTCATTTATTGAGAGAGACAGTATCGATTTCTTAATGCTGAAAAGCGGATCTGATATATCAAACGTGCTGGAATCCTGGCATAAGCAACGGAGTGGGTCGTGCAATTCCAAATTAGTTTTACAAGCTTTCAGAAATAGGGGACAAAAGTGTCTTGATACCCGGGAGGGAACATTAAGGCTAACTTCGCCCAGAAGAAGCGGACTTGAAATTGAGCCTGTTAGTAATTTTCTATATACATATGTATATAAAATAATAGCCGTTTTCGTTGTTCGGAGTTAACTCAAAAACTACTGCATAGATTTCAGTCAAATTTTCAGAGGTTATACCTTGCATATATGGTCCTATTATAGGCTACCAGAAAACTCGCTAGGTGGCGATTTCGTTCAAATTCAAAACGTGTACTACCTCCATGATGAGAAATACGTATGCAAAAAAAAATACCCGCTAGGTGGCGTATTTATAAGCTGAGTTCTTTTAAATTCAAAATGTAAGTTACCAGCGTGATGGCAAACACGTTTACCAAAAATAGACCCGCTAGGTGGTGCGGGAGTGGAGTTATTTATAAAAGTCGTATTTATGAACCGATTTCGTTGAAATTAAAAGTATAAGCTACCTGCATGATGAAAAAAGCATTTGCGAAAAACGGACCCGATAAAAGCCCTATTTATGAACTGATTTTGTTAATGCGAATTTGAAACGTTTATTACTTTCATGATGATTTTTTTTTCATTCTAAACATATATATATATGTACATACATACATAAAATGATAGCCGTTTTCGTTGTTCAGACTAAACTCGAAAACCGGTGAAATTGTCGGGGGTTATACCTTGTACATATTCCTATTATAGCCTATTAGACAACACGCTGGTGGCGCTGGAGTAGAGTTACTTATAACAGTCCTATTTATTAACCGATTTCGTTCAAATTCGCAAAGTGAGCTACCTGTATGATGAAAAATTCGTTTCCTAAATATGAACCCGCTATATTTTATAAAATCTGATTGAATTGAAATGCGTATTCATTTCATGACAAGCAGTGGTTTTGCAGAAAAGGGACCTAATGGATTGCGCTGCGAAATACATAGAAACCCACGTGGGGTTTGATCTGCTTTGGCCCTATAGTCTTAGACGAATTTACTTTTCATATGGCTAAATGGAGGATTCGTTTAAGTATGCATGTAAAGACCGCAACATCGTGTAAGCGCACCTTTGTCTGACGCCCTCATGTAGGGTTGCCAAATTCTGAAACGGAGAAAGGAGTACATATATATTTTCGATGGAAAAAATGCAGTACGGAACTTAAAAAAGGGGTACAATTTTTGCTTTAATTTTTTTGTGCAATTTATTGTTACAAATTACCATTATTTAGGTACAAACAAAGACGGATATCACAGAAATCTTTTTCAAAGCTACAATAAATGTTAAAAATAAATAAATTAATTCTACAAAAGAATTCCAGGCTATTCCTGAATGTAGGGCAATTTTTTTTATTTTATAATTTAAAATTTTTCTGATTTTTATACCCGAGCGCCCTGCACCTACCTGCCTACGACCACGCTTACACCTTTTCACTATCACACTTAAGTTTACTTACTAAGTAGTGTTTGCCACAATATGAATGGCAAAGTACAGGGCGTAAAATAATAACTGTCGCAAAGGTTTTTCGAAAAATAAAAGAGTGCTTTAAAGATTTTGCGAAAAAAAGTATTTTTTGCTAACTTTATAAATAGTTTACTTTAATTTTATTAATTAGTTTACTTTAATCCTTATTTCCATTTGCCAGCTTTGGGAGATAAGTACATACTTTTTTCAGGTGTATTTTTTCTTAGATTTTGTATAAAAAAAAAGAAAACTGTATAGGTATAGGGTTGGTCAAATGAATGGCCTCCTAGTCACCAGTTCCGAGTATTTTCGATTGCTGAGTATGAGGCCTTATGTTGGACAAAAGACGGAGTATAAAGGAGCCAAATGGAGGAACACGAAAAAAGGCGCGCTAGTGTTTTGACGGCGAAAAAAGGCGCGTATACAATTTTTGCGAAAAAAGATGCTTATGAAAAACTTCGGAGAAGTATGTTAAGTCTTTGACGCTGAAGTTTTTGTATGCGTCTTTTTTCGCCGTCATTTTTTGAGCTCGCGCCTTTATTCGTGTCTAGTGACGATATGTAATAAAGTAACCGACGAAGACTTGCGTGCCGCTTGAGCTTTTCTCTCAAAGTGTTTACCGCTGGTAAACGCATATGAAGGTTAAAATTTAAAAACTTATTAATAAAATTTAAATAAAATCTGTGGATAATTAACAATAAACTACTTTTTTCGAAAAATCTATAAAGTTCCCTTCTCAAAGAAACCAGTTCATAAATATTAAGGAAAATTGTAAAAGTGGCAAATTGACAAGGAAAGATTCGACCACATCCGTAAAAAAGGAACACGGGAGGTATATCAATGGGTTCACCTACCGTGAGGGGGGGGGGGAGGATTCTTTGCCCTCCTATAACCGAAAACGTTCATATGTACTCTTTAGTTTCCTTATAAGGACTTTTATTGGATTACATGGTACATCGGACCAACGTTGAAGTTGCAAGATCATAGAAGAATATTACGCACGCTTGGCAGAGATCTCACAGGTGGAAATAAGACCTCATATAAAACGCACTACATCGAAAGGGATTAATATTCCATATGATATCACAGAGCTACTCTTCTTGGCCTATGTATGAGGATTCTGCTCTTTATTCGTTTCAATTTAAACTAAAAATGTTTACTTTACAGACCGCTTTTGCTTCTAAACCAACGCAAAAGATCTTATTAGGCGCCGCGAAGCAAGCGGGCATTGGCTAGTTTAACTATAAAAATTGTACCAAGCATTTGCCTGCAGCTGGAAAGTGTAGGAAGATTAATAAGTTTTAATCGGCTCGTATAAGGTGGAAGGTTATATTGAGAATCCCAACGGAAATTTCTTAAAGCAAAAAGTAGGAATTGTTTTTGAGTTGATTCTATCTTGCCTTTTAGTCGCGTCGCTTAATACAAAATTTCGGCGGTAAACGGTGTCTCCTACATTAAAGGTCTTTACGGTACTGCGCAAATTGTAACGTTTTGACGAGTTTTCAGTGTCATTTTTCGTTCTGAATAGTTTCTGTTTGTCTGCCGTGTTAAATCGTCGTTGGTTCATAGTTAGGATTATATTCTTTCGTTCAACCAGTAGTTTCAGTTCTGTGTGTACATCCTCAGGTAGAAATTAGCTGCTCACCTCTTCTTTGATTGTTGCCTGGATTCACAGGTAGGTAAAAATCAGTTATTTTCTTTCTCTTTGTTTCTGTAGCTTGGACCTGCATTTAATTTTTTATGGTAGTTGCAGGGTTTCTGTTTTGTTTTGCGTATAGTAGCCTGAGTGGTTCGAATAATATATCAGATGCGGTGTTTATTTGCTCATTTATTATTTTTCCGACGAACGTCTTTTGTTTGTATATCTCCATATTCTCTAATACGTTTAGGCGTTGTCCTTTGTGCTGTACATGGAGAACTTTGGCTGTCTTTCCTATTTTCATTGGCGTACAATGGTTCTCTGCCATATGGTTTGCGAAGTTCGATTCCGGGGTGGTAGAAGGTTTTAGATTTTTTTGTTGTAGTCCCTTATATGTTCACGATATCTTGTTTTTATCTTGCGCCCTGTTTGTCCTATGTAACTATGTTGACATTCGCAAGTCAACTTATATACACCTTGCTTGTCTAGTGGGTCTTCCTCGTTTGCACTATTTCGTAGTATCCTCCCCACATTGTCCTTCGTTCTAAATGCTGTATTAATGTTATACTTTTGAAATACCTTAGCCAATTTATATGAAGTTTTGCCTGTATAAGTCAAGACTGCCCAAGCCTTTTCATTATTTTCCTTCTTATTTGATTTCTTCGTTTTTGTTTCTCTTCTTATTTTGTTTACTAAGCCCTTTCTGTATCCGTTATTTTCCGCGATTGCGTATATCGTATTAAGTTCTTTGCTGTAAGCTTCTTTTTCCAATGGGGTTCGTTCAAGCCTGGTTATTAGATGTCTAAAGGCTGCATTTTTGTGCTGTTGAGGGTGGTTTGAAGTATTGTGTATTATCGTGTCTGTGGCTGTGGGCTTTCTATATATCCCGAATTCGCATTGTTGGTAACCTTATTTATTTTAATTGTTATGTCCAAATAGTTTATTTCGCCTTCGTTTTCCTTATCCATAGTGAAATTTATACTCGTGTGTTGGTCATTGAGATAGCCTAGAATTTGTTCTTCCTTGTAGATATAGCGATTCCGTTTAAGAAGAATAGGAAGTTCCCTAACTTGATTTAATTTAACTTTTTTAAATTAGCTAAAAATAGGATTAAAGTGATTGGCCCGTAGTCATAGTCAAAATAAAGTCCACTGTAAAGTTTGTTGCAATTTTTTACAGATATCGCATTGAAAATTATGTCAATATGATGCAACTAACTTTACAGTGGACTTTATTTTGACTATGACTACGGGCCAATCACTTTAATCCTATTTTTAGCTAACTTAAAAAAGTTAAATTAAATCAAGTTAGGGAACTTCCTATTCTTCTTAAGCGGAATCGCTACATCTATAAATTATTTTATACTTTTTAGTTCCTGTTGTAATAAAAGCGTGTTTTAAGTTTTTTAACTATAATTTTTTTGTGCTAAATTGCAAAATATATGATTTATAAAAAAGAATTAATAACGAAAATGCTAAAAAAGGCGATTTTTACGAAAGTATTAGCAAATTTCAATACATTTAAAGTTTCTAAAGCGTTGTTTACTTTTACTTGAGAATTGTTAAAGTCGGCAAATCCCAAGTAGCGGTTTCTGGAACGTGCCACATTTGTTCGCTACATCGTGATGTGATAAAAAGAAAATCTGGCAGCACTCCGCAAGGTTGCAGAAATCTCAAAATATGTTCGAAAAATATCTTTATATGGAAAGAGCTGCTTTACACTGTCAAGGAAAAATAACCAAAACTCAACGCAATTTTTAGCTACTTCAATCTTGCACTTTATTGTACTAAAATTATTTTTTTTTTAGATTCTAATTAAAATGTTTGCAAGTATCAAAATCGCACTTCATATTGAAAGATTTATGTAATAACACTCGTTAATAAAAAGACAAACAAAATAAATTATAGCAATTAAGGAGCTGGTATAAATAGCTTTAAATAAATATAGCGGGCAGTTTGAGTATCACTGTAATTATGACACTTAATAAACGCAACGCAAACAGCTGTGACAAGAATTACTAGAAGAAGTAAACAAAAAGAGTAGAACAAATGTGCAAACACAAAATGAATTCAGTTAACTACAAAGGATACAACAACAATAGCAACAATTGACTCGGCAAGATTAGAATGTATGCTAGTGAAATTTAATTAAATTTAGTTTAATATAAAACACAATAACTTTCACTTAGCTTCAATTACTTCACACTAAGATGCTCATAAGCACTTTTTATCACTACTTTAACTCAGAATTAGCACAATAAACTTAGCAAATAGAAAGCCAAAATCAGACCACAATAAAGTACAACCTTACTAAAGAGCGAAATACACCACACAAGCGGCTTGTCAAATATTCTTCAAACCTATTTATCCCATTTCGCCATACACCATGCAAACATGACTCGTTCAAGCAAAGAATTTTAGTTTTCTTCCAGTTCGCAATGTTAAATATTATGGTTTTCTTTCATTTTCCTCTCTTACGTCCTTACTCGGTGAAAATTTCGTTGCGAATGAGGCGATTTTGCTATACACAACGCAAGCGGTTTGATCAAACATCAACATGGCGGCCAGAAAATCAAAAAATTTTGATTTTTGCTCAAATTTCCCTCAAGCGGTTTGTCAAACCTTCAAACACCCCCATACACAGCACAAATGGCTTGAAGCAAAGGGAAATTTCGCTTGGTTTGTCAAACCGCTTGTGTGGTGTATTTCGCTCTTAAGTAGGATTCTCCTTTCTATGTTGCCGGAGAAGAGGGTATAAAAAATTCCTGTGCATTGTTATGTGGCCGTCGGATAGAACTCGATGAGGTGCTTGCGATGCATG
>NW_016159934.1:0-73798 GCF_001687245.7 Rhagoletis zephyria | reverse complement strand
ACGCCAGTTTTCGTAAATTTCGCTATTTATATGAAAATACCGCAAAAGTCTTCAGCAAAAAAAAATATTAAAAATAAATGCGATTTTTTAAGCGCTCAGAACTTGAACCTGCTTTACTAAAATTTTATAAGCTTCTTAACTGCACAACATTTTTTTAACAATTTTTGGTTAAAAAGATACTAATTTGTAGAATTTTTGTAAGTTCTATATAAAGTTGGAAAGTTTGTTAAAGCAGGAAACATATTTTTACAAAAAAATATCAAACAAATTTTTACTTGAAAAACGTTTTACATAAATATTAAAAACCAAACACCATTCATCCATTTTTGCCCACCACTGTACATACTCGTATAATAAAAATTTCGCTGTTTTTGTATTTTTCAGTGTTCTACGCCATTTGCGCAAAACAAATTTAATCTTTATACCCCAAGTGGTGATGGATGTAATGAGTACAGAATTTCTTTGCATCCTCTTTTGGTTTTTTGCTGTGTCTTGTTTTTTAAATATGCCTGCCTTACCACTGAATTTCCTTGCTAACTTTTCAACTTGTTTTGGAACCGTTCTAGTTGCTTTGAGCAATGTTGCTGTTTTACAACAATTCGGCACATAAAAAGGGCGTTGAAAAATCAGTCAAGCAACAGTGCATTTGATAACTTGAGTATTCGCGTTAGGCGGATATGTTTCCTGTTACTTTTAGTAATCTTCATTGTGTTTATGTATATGCATCTATGTGAATGGAAAATTTGCGTGACTGTTAATTTTTGAAGTGCGCAAGTTAATTTAATTTATGTGAATCCGAGATTTTTCAGTCATAATTTATGGCTGCTAATTTAAAAACTTGATGACTAAATGAATTTACAACACGAAGCTTAACGTGTTTTTTTTAGTTTTGGTAGAAATTGAAAATACGTTGTTTATAAAACGGCAGAGTCAGCATATTAGAACTTATTTATATATGTACATATGTATGTGTGCGTGGTTTTGTCATGTAATAAATTACATTAGCTACTATATTTTGTTACGACATAATTAAAAATAACGACGGGTACAAATAGCACCGTGCGACAAAATCATAAAAAGAAATTTCGAAACACATGAAGCTATCAATATACGCACGAAGCTGTGGGCCAAATATAGTAAAACTGCATTTTTAGTTCTTCTCTCTGACTTCAGGATTTTTATAAAAGGACTTTGTAGTTTCAAAGATATGATAAATTTCAAAAATTTTACATGAAATTCATTCCAATGTAGAAAAACCGTATGGGCTCCAAATGAAAGAGAAACTTCTTTAGAATAAAAAAAAAAAATTAAAATTGTTCGGTTCACAAGGACGAATAGGTATTGCAAATGTCCTTTTAATTAGTTTTATTTTTTTAAGCGAAACAAGTTAGAAGGACGAAAATTGAGGACGTGGTCGAGTGCATATTAGTCCTTAACGTATAATTTTTTCGACAAAAAATTAATGTAAAATTTCAAGGATATTCAATGATAAAATGTGAAAAGGACATTTTCATTGGTCCTAAAAAGGCTATTCAAGATCCTCTTTATACCAACTTGTCAGCGATTTTATTATCTTCGATCTAATTATGGCCTGGTAACGAAGTCCTTTGAACGCTTTTCAAAGTTTAATTTGGCGCAGGTTATGATAGCTAAAACTTCAGCCAGGTAAACACCTAGGGCTATTTTCCTCGGGGTATTGCAAGTTTGGTACAAGGCCCATAAATTCCTGCATCTGCTCTAATAACCACCTTTAGAAGTCTGTTTACCTACAAAAGTACTTCCCATGAGGGATCAAAGGTGGGCAGAGCCCATTTGAACAATATTATTAATATTATAAATTTTATTAATATTATAAATTTTATATTTTCGAAGGAAAAACAAGACAGATGTTTTTTTTGAATGGAGAGTGGTGCACACTTCTGCACTTATACAGTCATGTGAAAAGTAATAGCGACACGACATTTGAATTATTTTTCTTTTGTGTTTGTTTAATGTTTATTACATTTTTATAAAAATACAGCGCTTTATCTTAAAAACCATATAAGTCCAAATTAAAACCTCGCTGCAGAAGTGGTACAATTAAACAAAAATTTTTCAACAACCAACTTTTTATTATTCATTATTTGAAGAAAAATTCTAAGTATGCAGTTTTATGGTAAATTAAATTAACTGGAAATTCCAAACTGCTAAAATTTTTTGTTGATTTTTTATATGTTTTTTTGCTGACGATGTAATGCATTTTTTCCATTGTTTTTGCATCGAAAAAATAATAACACCTTCCTAAAAATTTTGTTTATTTTTTTATAATATTTCTACAATATATAAAAATAATTAACATCAAACAAGCAAAAGAAAAATAGCCAAATCTGGTCAAAATGTCGTGTCCCTTTTATTTTTTGCTCAAGAAATAAAAAAAAAAAATTCTTCTATCGAAATTTCTTAAATCAGTTTGCAGCTCTTAAGGAAAAATGCTCATATATTTATTTCTTCAGGAAAATTCCAAGCCAAAGAAAAGATAAAAAATACTACTTAAGTATTCCTTGAGAGCTCCATATTAAGCTTAAAGAAGAAATTTAAGCCATTTGTAAACGTTTTAGCTAAACAATTTCCACAATAAATAAATCTTAAAGTTGAATAAGAAACAGATAAGTAATAAAATAATTTGTCCTTCTAAAATATGTCACTAAAGCCTGCAAATTGATAAATAGCCTTATCAAAAGTCCTTTTTAACCGACTTCACAAAAAGGATAACCTTCAACTCTTCGCAATATTTTTTTTTTTATGTATGTTACCGGATAATTTTGGACCACGTTAACCGATTTCTATAATTCTTTCTTTAAAGGGAAGGCGTTACCTCACAGGTGGTTCCATACTAATTTGTTTTAAATTCGATCATTGAATCATGAAAAAATTAACGACAATCTTAAATTTCTATATGAGAATTGAAGTCGGTTTTGTTTTTTGCTTAAAAATTACTTGTATATTTACTCGAATTTAAATTCTTTAGTTTTTGCTTATCTCCCGAATGCATAATAATTCCTTTTGCCAACTCATTTGCATACTCATTCTTCCAATTTTCACGCTTTGACGCTATAATTAAATGCTCGAGCAAATTTATTGTTTGTTTGCGCTTTTCACAAATTGCTTGGCTGTGCGTTTTTTCTGCTTTCACCATTTATTTGCGAGGAATCCATTGTCTGCCGAAACGCATAAAAACAAGTGAGAGATATGCAAGGATGTGTGTAGGTGACAACAACTTCAACGCTTCGCATATAAATGTGTAAGCAGCGCTGATGTCTTAAAAAGTAATCAAAAGTAATTAATTATGTCGGTTGTTGAAAATCGAAGGAAGTCTACAATATTTTTGGATGAATGAAAATGGGAGTGAGAGCTTTCATTCAACGTGGTGTAATTATAATTATGTTGTAGAGCTTTAATTAATGCCTATGAAATATGGTTTTGCTTAAGCTAGAAAAATAGCGTCTCAGTTTTCTGTTAATTTGGATTCTATTTTCAGTATCAGTATGTCATCATAAATTAGATATTCAGTGGCAAGCAAAATAAGTTTACTGGTACTTAACTAAATAAATGTTTTAACGGATCTTCAGACCCTTCTATGATTTGCAGCATTAATACGTTCTGGATAAATATAAACATATTTACAATATGTGTACAGTAGACTGGGTCACTAAAAAACTTACAATTGCCCCCCTAGTTTGTAAGCATTCTTTGAAAGAAGTTTCTGTACAAACAAATTTTTCTGCTTTGTGAAGCCAAAAATTAAAATTTCTACCTAGCTATTATTTATTGGCCGTTGTTTCTAAACAATGTTGCATATTTTTCCAGCTCAAGGCCACCTGAAAATCAAACACAATTTTTGATATTGCATTCGTTTTTATTTGGCTTCAGTTTCAAACACTGTCTGAAGATATCCTCAGGAACATTTGGCGATGTTTGATCGACTCATCGATTAATTTTTTTTTGTTTTTCATCTAATTTTTTATTTATGACTCGATTTTCAAGTGAAATATGTCGATAAAATAACATTTTTGAGTGCTATACTACATTCTCCTAAGAATCTGTTGACGTTGGAGTACCACTTTGGCCTACTAAATTCTAAGAACTCGATTTCCACGCCACTAAATGGAACTTCACTCCTCATAAAACCAAAGATTTTACGACGAATTTTTCCTTTGAAGCATAAAAAGAAGTTAATAAACGGAAAATTTACAAGCGACTTAAATCTTTTAGTTCGACCATACTGAATGTTTATAGATAACTCATACGCCATGGCGAGCGAATAATTAAGGCAAGCAGGCAAGTCATCTCTAAACAAAACCCAATTCAAGAACTATACATATTTCTCTCGAGCCAAACTCTTATTAAACCAGTCGAAGATACGATTATTAAATAGCATTCGAATAATTTGAAATCTAAGATTATTCGAGCAATTTAAGAGAAGTAATACTCGAATGCGATATTGATCGAAATATTGGAATAATTTTAAGAGCTCTTGATAGGCTGGTTGCAGTGCTTCCCATTAGCTTCTAAGAAAGCTTTATTTAGCGCATATCAATGAAAAATAGTTTTAACCCATACTATAGCATACTTGATTCAACAATTTTGGTTTTAAGTCGTAGTGGCTTAGAGATCTAAATTAGAAAAGTTTCAAAAGTCTAAGCGTGAAAATATTTCATTATTGCCTCAGTGTTATATGTCTTGTAGTTATGGTGGCCATATGTCCTGTATTGTACGGCCCAGTCCTTTTTTTCGTCAATTTTCCTGGTAGTTTATATATTCTATACAATAGGGCAAATGTTCTGTATTCCTTTAAATATACTTTATTTATCCCGTTTTCGGTGTTGGGTATTTCGACGCCTAACAGGTCATAAAAATAACTTGCATGTGAAATATTTTTCAGTGATGTATACTATTTTGAGTATGAAAACTAGGTACTTGTGAGTATGAAGTTAATGATTATTGTTCAAATTTCTAAAAAAAATGTCCGACGGAATTATATGACTAGTGTTTTAAACGTTTTCCAGGTTTGCACGCATTTCGAGTTGAATATTCTGCGTGAGGCAAGGCATATTGAACAGATAGCAGCAGTAGAGCAGCTAATTTGACTGTTTAAAAAAAAAAACAATGTCTAAGCGGTAGAAATTATAGCTGATATTGTGGAGATCAAAAACACTGTGCTAGTTGAAAAATTTAACAACCGGGCCATCTATCAGGTAAAGATAATCATTTTTCAAGGTTAGGTAATTTCAAAATTTTAAACCAGGACCTCCTGGACAAGAATCCAGAATTTTTTTAATTTTTCGAACTTTTTAGGGAAAATCCGTACTTCTATATTTATTTATTTTTTAGTCCAGTAATATCAGACCTAACCGCAGCATTTTTCAGTTTAGAACAAGAAGCTAAAGAGGTTGGTCTAACGGTGAACGAGGGAAAGACAAAGTACCTTCTGGCAACATATAAAGAGTCCACGCATTTCGGGACACACGTCACTGTTGGCAGATATAAATTTGAAGCAGTGAAGGACTTTGTCTACATAGGATCCAGTATAAACACCACCAACAACGTCAGTCTTGAGATCAAGTGAAGAATAACTCTTGCCAACAGGTGCCACTTTGGGCTCGGTAGGCAATTGAAAAGTAGATCCCTCTTTCGACGAACCAAAACCACACTCTACAAATCTCTCATCATGCCCGTCCTTTTATGTGGCGCAGAAACTTTGACGGTGTCGAACAAAGATGAGAAGGCTTTGGGGGCTTTCGAGAGAACTATTCTACGCATGGCCCTGTTTTCATGGACGACGGGTATTGGAGAAGATGGAATGATGAACTGTATTAGATTTTTAACGACATGGACATAGTTAAAAATACAGCGATTGCGCTGGCTTGGACGTGATGTACGCATGAAAAGATCCTTCGACTCCGCACCCATGGGTGGAAAATGAAAGCAGGGGCGGCCACAAACACAATGGAAGGAAAAAGTGCCGAAGGACCTGTCTGCGTTCGGGATAACCTACTGGCACAAATTCACACAGGTGAGAAGCAATTGGAGAAGCTTTTTGGTCTCGGCCCAAACCGACAAACGTTTGTAGTGGCAAATAAGAAGAATAAGAATATCAGTTAAACTTAGCCAAATATTTTTCAAGGCGGAAATAAAATTCCTTTTCCATTAATAAACAATTAAACAAATTTGGTATCAAATATCTAAATAATCTAATCTAAATCTAATATCTAAATGAAGGTTACCTTTATTTACATATTTTCTATAATTTACTATGACATAAATTCATATATCTGACCCAAGATTTGTTTTATGGTAATTAAAAAACATTTTTCATTCAAATAGTTTTCAATACGGAGCACTCCTCGTTTATATATTTCAGTTTTAAAGTTAATTTCGTCCTGTTTCATTTGATACGAAATATGTTGAATTTTGAAAAGTGATTTGTTTATTATTTGGAAAGGACTTTTATTTCTCCTGCGATTTGTGAAGTGCGCGTTAATTTTGTCACTCAAAGGCGAGCGACCTACGGTTTTACGCCCACTCCGAACGGTGATTGTATTTGTATGAGAAGCTGATTTTCATGGCAGAATACACTCGGAGGTTTGTCATTGCCTGCCGAGGGGCGCCCGCTATTAGAAAAAAACTTTTTTTTTTATGTTGTTCGGAAACTTTGCTTGAATTCAGGCCATATTCTTCAAAGCTCCTCGAAATTAGAGAGCAGTGAGCAATATTTAAATCTTAAGCCCGCAAAAGCTGAGCAGACGAGTAATAGACGTTGAAAAGATTTCCGCTCATTATCTTCCATTAAGTTTTTTCAGTAAGAGCAGTTTGCTGCTTTCCTCTGCTTTGAAAACAATTTAGTTCTTCAACTTTATGTTTTTCAGCTGAAACTTGAGCTCGTTTTTAGAAAGCGTCATAAAATCAACAAAATTTAGTTGAGACGATAAAAAATAAATCATTTCCTCACAAATAACAAAAGGGAGATTAAGTTGAGCGTTTTTTTTGGCAATTTCTAAATACGATTTCGTATTGAAGCTTAATGGCCTTTTTCAAATACGCTTGATCTATTTCGGCCAAAGTGACTTGAGTCGGATTGAGTGCATTCATGCATAAGGAAATATGAAAATAAAATTGAAGCAATTTCCTTACAAAGGATATAATTTTGTAATCTTTTCCTCTTGAATTGCTTGGACATTTGCGACTTTATTAAAATTGCGCGATTTCGTTTATTATTTTTATATTATTTGGGCTCATCTAAAACTGACTGCCACATTTTCCAGCTCTTAAAGTCAGCTTCATAAATTATATGCTCATTTAGAGAAAAAAGGTCATTATTTATAAATGAATTTCGCAGTAAAAATGTTCGAAGATATATGTAGGTGTGCTGTATTTATATGCGCTGCTTATATATATATATATATATATATATATATTTTTGTACGAGAATGCCATTACTGAGTTTACATACGTACAATCATCGATATTTTTTAAGACTTTCGCTTCATCTTTAGTGTACAATAAAATTTGCCAGCAATATGGCGAATGACCTATTACCGTTGTAATAAAAACAACAACAACCAAGAAAAAACGTACTGCCAGCAAAGCAAACATAAATTTATAGAAATCCTACATTAAAAATTTAGTACACACACACAAACACATTGAAAACTAAGCTGTAACTTCGCAAAATAGCTTGAACTTTGCTCTTTGCCATCAGTTTGGGGATTTTATTGCTGGCTGGCTATGTTAATCGATCATTGACCAACAGTGAAAATAATTTGATTCTTTCCCTCAGATTTCTATGTGTGTAAAAAAGTATTTGCGTTAGACCATTTTTCGGTATCGAATGAAGTGGAAGCACTCATGTAAAATGATATTTGTGATACATATAGGCATATAGTACATATAAGCAGACGATTTTTTTGTAGTCGAAATGTACATATATGCGTTAAGGTGCCTGGGTTGGCTTTGGTTTCCTGCCTATGGCATGTCTGCCACTAAATAGCCTGCTATAGGAAACATTTTTGTTATTGTTGTACAAATTTTCTTAGTTAAACGATATGTTCGTATGCACATATGCGCATTAGGGATATGACTTGTCAACCGTTTTCTTGTTTTTAGAATGCCTGTAAATACGCAAATTTTTTGGAGGTATGAGAAGCGTGCAGGTATGAAAAATAAAGTAATTGTTTTGTTTGTTTAACCCTATCAGGACCACAAACGAATTTTTACAAACAAATTTTGATTTGAATTGTAAGTTGTGATATTAAAAAAATGAAACAAAAATAAGTGCTCAATAAAAAATATTTTTTTAAACAACAATCAGCGAATTCCATATTTTTCCCCCAAAAGAATTTTTTTCCCCAAAATTATTTTTTTGCAAATTGTTTTTAAGATTTGTTTTCTAATATTGGCAAAAAGCATTTTTTCTAAAAAAAAATTTTTCTTCCAAAATAGCTAGAAAAATATTTTCTGTCAAAAATGAAATTTTGTCTCAAAAAAAAAATGTATATATTTTTCTATCATTTTCTCAAACACGAGTATTACCAAAATATTTTTTTGTCATTTATAACTTTGGTTAAGTAACTTTTTTCTAAAATATATATTTTTTCTTGAAAAATTAATCTGCCCAATTATGGTCGTCTCGGCCGAAGTCCAGCTACGCTGCCTACAGCGGAAAGGTGTTCTTTTTCTTAAAATTTCATACCTTCTATCTAAATTTATTTGAATAAATCGAGTAAAACGTCCGATATTTTTAGAAAAAGCAGTTGATTAGTTTTTATTCAATCGGCACATTATTTTACCGAAGAAAACTACAAAATAATTTTTTCTAAAAAAATTGTATTTTTTTAATGTCTGGCAATTTTTATAGTATTTGTGATATAATTATTCTTTAGAAAAAAAATTTTTCTAATAAATTGTAAGTTTTGAAAAATAAATATTTTATTTTTTCTTAAAAAGTAGTTTTCATAGCATTTTACAATTTCTAACCGCTTAGCATCAGCTTTTAACACTACATGGAAAACTTTGAGCGAACTCTAAATATTTTTAGATTTCAAAATAAAAATAGGGGTACATTTTTTAGCGATATAGAACAATCCTAAGGGGTGAGAGCAAAAAAATTCCGACTTTACTTGTTTTGGACCGCCCTAGCATACATGCGTAAATACGTATGTATGTATTTTATACATTTTCGGGTTCCTCATCAAACGCATGGCTGATTGGCTTTCCTTTTTTGCTTCAATGCTTTATTGCGCCGTGGGAAATGAGTACAACTTCGATTGCGTCTGTTATTAATGTTACTGTTATTGTTATCGTTGCCATAATTTATCATAACAGTAATGATTGAGAGGTTTTGAAGTTGTTAAATTTTACGCTCTGCTGCCATAGAAATATGTATGTACATATGAAAACGTTAAATAATAAAATGTACCTTCAAGTACGTAACATACCTTTGCGGCAAGAATGTCATAATTCAAAAAATCAAAAGCTCTGGAAACGCGACGTTAAAGTTCACAGTTTACATACGCTGCCATGGTAAAAATGGAGACATATTTTTTCCAGTGAGTTGTTGTTAATCAATGCTGCTTTAAAATTTTTACTCAATATAGAAGATAAGGTGGCGGTGAATGACTAATTTAACATTTTGGTTTCTTTGGAAAACTTATAAAAACTGCTATTTATTTTTCAAAAGCATTGTTTATATAAGGATATTAATTAACTTAATGGAGTGGAAGCTGTTTTTTCTTTGTTTTAAATAGGATTAGTTTTTTGGTTAGAAAATTTATTGACTTTGGATTCCAGCTCGATTTTGACACAAAATGTGTTAGGGCATTTCTACATTAAACTAACGATATGCTTGTATGTATTTCAGCATATGTACGCTTTCTTATTTTGTCGGCTGTAAAAGCAGACATCAGTCTACTTTTATGCTACTGACACATGTAATTGATTATGAATTAATATACTCCTAAATATGTAACTAAATTCAGAACGGTTAAGATATACTCGTATGTATGTATCAAGAAGAAGACAGATGTGTAAGCGGAATATTATACGCACTAGTCTTGCTTACTTATTTTTATTTTTTGCTACAAAGTGGCGGACACAGCTCCGGCTCGTGGAGTATTTGGTTCTCGAGGAGATGGTGTCAGTCCAAGTGGTGGTTGCAGACGTGTAGGCCAAATAGGTTCCAGCAAAGAAATTGGGTCACACGATGTGCATTGGCAATATTATTTTGTTTAAGAAAATCCATCTTCGCTCATTGCCAATTAAGTAGCTCGAAATCATGGAATTTTGTGCAGGTATAGCTCTTCGCAGTATCGTGCGGGTTAACATACCCGCTTGAATGCTTTTGTGGCTTTGCTGAAAATAACGAACACTTTAGTCTTGATGCAAAGTTCAACAACGTATTAGCTACTGGCTAAGCTATTGGTCGGGCTCGTACGATGAGACCAAACTGTAGTACCATGCCACCTTATTGGCAAATGCAGTTCGGTATCAATGCGCTTTATACTGGCTGGCATTGGTGTTGTAAGGGTATCTATGATCAAGAAATTGCTCTTCTATACTTTATCACGTTGCTTAATTGGTGCTCATGGCAATTTGGCCAAAGTCGTGTATGTACGACGGTGTTGCTAAGACCTATGCTTATCTGACCTTGACTTGTGGAAACATATGACTTTGGGTGCTACTCCCTTTCAGAAAGAATTTGCTGATTTCTTGGCTAAAAAGCCAAGTAGCGCTGTTCGCCTACAGGTAGAAAGTTAAGCTCAATAAGGCTTCATATGGAGTTAAAATTTATTAATGAACCAATAAATAGTATGAACATACATATAATGGGTATTTTGTGAAGTTCTATTGCGGCAACTTCTAGACAATTTTCTCACACTTTCTATAACTTTACACCAAAAACAAAAAATATTGACCTCATGGTCAAGTGGATGCCTTCAAATTTCATAATACTAAAGAAATAGCAAAATCGCAGCAAAAACGAGGATACTTTTTCGTAAGGAGAATACAGCACAATGAATATCCTTCACAATTTCATTTACCCTGGCTTTAAATTTTTTAAGAGCACTTTTATCGCTTTTTATCGTTTTTCTTTATATTGTTTATAATTTTTATTTTTTCTTCATTGTACTCATATTTTAAAAAGTAGATACAGTTGCAACTGCAATACACTGTAGGAAAGTTTTCGCAGCTCAAGGAGGGAAATGCAATGAAATTCTAAAAGTTTTGAATTTGTCTATTAGCCACTCTTCGTGACAAAATCGGCTTTTACATTTGCAAAAAAAGAGGTACTACATAAACGATGACTACCGAAAATTCTATAACGAAATTTACAAAATAAAGGACTACGATGATGATAAAAAAAAAAAAATGGGTACGGCATATGCAGTAACGATAAAAACAAAACAAAAAATCTATAACGAATAATGTGTGAAATCAAATTATGGCGAGGAATTTACTAATATCGCTTGGAACTGTACTTGGCGAGGATGCTTATATAGACTTTCCATTGCCAGTAATTGTTCCCCAAAACCGTCAATGTATTCAGAATTAAACTCCTCTTCATACGACGCCGTAATGTTGATGGACCTTAGACTTTGTTAACTATTGGAATAATCTGCTAATCGGCTCACGGTATTGATTTAAAAAGACATTTCAATTGAAGAACAGTAATGATATACACAACATTTTCAGGCGCTTCTGAACTGGCCACTTCAATAGTATTTCCTATGTTTTTATTAAGCCACTCAACCGCTCGCCACTTTGCCGCTCATTGCGTGCCCTCGGCCTAAGGATTTTTATCAAAATTAAAGCTACTACCAGGGAAATCAGATTACGAGTACCGGGATTTTCATTGCTATTATTTCGTCTACATTAGCATGCAAGCGTCTTCTAGTCAAAAAAGTTTGCGAGCAACGAAGGGTTAAGGTAAATAAAACGCTATGCATTCGCCTAATCGCGAGTGAACCATTTCTCAGATAGTAAGGTGGCAATTCAGGCGCTCTTCTCTACTCTTACTCGGCCAAGTCACGACTTGTGGAAGTCAGTAGGAGAGGATTAACTTTAATTGCCGACCAATTTGAAATTACATATCTTAATATGGGGCTCAATGTACTGGAACATATTCCAAAGTGAAGTTGTACAGTATTCCATGTGATCTGGTATACTTGCGACTCATTTAACGCCAAGGACCTGTTTCGTTTTTCGGTTTGATTTTACAACACCTGATTTCCTACTGGCATCGCTACAGTTTTTATCCACTTCACCACGTATCCGGCTCACTGTTTAACTGTGTAACTTATCCAATGGTTTGTCTGTCGCCTCACAATCTTTCGTGTGGCAACTTGACAGCTGTAAGTCTTTGTCACTTGACATTAATTCAAAATGCTCGCCGCTAACAACATTATGACGAATGAATAAATGGAACGGACGGATGCAAGGATGCGCCAAACGCTGGCTAAAATGTCTTTGCATAAACGCCTGCCATGCATGGCGAAGGTAAAATTAAGGGGGATTGAAAGATTAAAAATAGCCAAGCATAAGGATTAGTTGAGCAGGTGGCGAATAGAGGTTGCATGTTGCAAAAAAAAAAAAAGAAATGAAAAAAGAACGCAATGAAATGAAAAGGTGGAAATGGATTTCTGTGAACTAAACCAGCTGCTAGGAAAGCGCACAAATGAAATTAAATCAAAATAGTGGAAAATTCAATTGTGCACAAATGTATGCACGCATTCAAGGGTATGAGCGTTTTTCAGCTTAACAACCAGCGCTTCAGCTGTGCAATGGCGTGTATGGTGAAGTGCACCGATGCGGAATGAGTAGGTAAAAAATACTGGATTAAACTTATACAGCATCATTATGGCGCTGAAGCGTTTGCGACTTTCAAAGATTTATTTATGTAAGCTGATTTTGCTTTGGGCGCATAAATTTTAAGTGCCATAAAGCTTTTGCAAAAAAAAAGTAACCCATCTGGTAATTGAATAAACTTAATGCTTTTTAATAGATTTATGACTGCTCGAAAAGTGCTTAAAGAAGTTATTGGTCGCATTCCGTATATCGCAATAAAGTCACCGTTATGCTGAAATATTGAATTTTGGGCCATAAAATGTAGCATATGGTAAGGCGCGCAACATTTCCTCGCCTTTTGTATTAATCTAACTTATTTCTTATTACATTCGACACCAGAAATTATGCAACAATTAATGCCATAAGCGTCAGCTGATATACATAATGCGACTCGTAATTTATGCAAGCTTTGTATGAATTCGGAAAACTTACTCTTTTAAATGAAAATTAAGTTACACGATCATGGGCGAAAATTGTTATCACCGAAAGGAGTGAGTACACAACCCCGCTGGGTAGCTTACAAAGAACAGTGGGGGCAGCAATAACGGGCGCACTTAGGTCTTGCCCCACAGAAGCGTTAAACACAATAAAAGAAGCCATGAAATCTAGAGTCAGACTCAGAGAATTAGGATTATGTGGAACTCGCCAAATCAGGCATGGGACGGTCATCAACGAAATAGAATCACGACAAAATACCGACTATTTGGCATCTAACTTCCGCTACGAAAACATAAAAGTTAGAGTCCCCTTCAGAAGAGAGTGAAGGAGAGGCAAAGTGACTGCTAAAGAGGCAATCTCTCTCTACATAGACGGCTCAAAGACGAACTGGGGTGTGGTGGCAGGTGTGTACTCCATGGAACTCGGCGTCTCCTTGTCTCTCCGTCTAGGGAATAATTCAAGCATCCTCCAGCGAAAGTTTTAGGCAACCTTGAAGCATGTAAGGTTCTAGGAAAAGGGATAGCTTGAATTAAGAAAGCAACAATACACTCTGACATCCAAGCGGTATGACAGATTTATTGATAAAACATTTAGAAGACACATACAAACAAAACTATTAAATATATCAGGATCTACTATAGGTGCTGTCGGCAAATTCATACACATAGTTATTTCGAATTCCCACGAAAGTACATCAAAATGGTGCAAATACGCTAGCTGTATAGAAGTACCAACCTTTGCTGACGAGACTTAATGACCCTGTTCAAAAACATTCCTGGTAGGGGTAGACCAGTCAAAGACATTTGACATCGTTTTCATTCATTAAAAACGCAGCCTCGCCTTCTCCCATACGAAATCAACAGCGCCCCTCTGTACAACCTGGACAAAAGAGGTCAAGCTACATTGAGAAATTCACGTAGATGGGACGTCAATTTCTATGGTAAATAATGCGAAAATTATGTGGCTTAACTTTGATAGATTGAGCTTCTTTGCTGCACACTCCCGATGAAACCTGTCAGGGAGCGCAATTTGTTACTTGAAAAATAATTCCTGAATGGCAGCTATCGCCAGCAGCATCGAAACAGCTATTCCGTGACATAAAACCCTCTCCTAGGCATGGCAGAAGACCTCTCTTCGAATACACGGGACCGATCCACACTCACCTAACGCTATTATTGTACCTGACGGTAAGGCAGCATTTTTTTATCGTTATGCAATTTTGTCACACCCTTTATTACCTAGAAGACGTTTTCATTTCGAATCTGCAGGTATTTGTTTACTTAAGCTATTATTGTTATTATTGCTGTTATACCTATGACATATGCTTTTAAAGCATCTACTAAGACCCTAAGATTAACTTCCTCAATCAGGCATCCTTTGTATCTTTGTGATGGTCGAATTCCATGTCCACGAATCGACAAATTTAAAAGCGCAACCGGCTGAATACTTCACTAAATACAGACTGGAAAAGGAACAGGGGAAGCTCTTTGATCTGCAGACAAACTCAAATATCATGGAAATCGATTTACAAATGTAGTTGCTAAAACACAGGAAACGTAGCTAGAAAAGCTCATTAGGCGTACTAATGTATGTATGTGTGCGTGTGTCTCCATTCCGACAAAATAGTAAAGGACTTTTACTTGTTTGTAGGTAGGTGCTGTCTGTTTGCGCGACTTGACTTTTCTTGCCATTTTCGTTACCAAGTGGAAAATGAGGTCACATGTGGTAATTTCCGCTTCCGCAATCAAGTGCTTAAAAGCCTGCAGCGGAAATACTAGTACAGAACTAGTGAGTTCACCAGTTTTCGGGAGTCGAATACCGGTACCTTGCAAATCTACCAGCCATGCTTTCTACTGTCGCATTTAACATGGAGTTGTCCTAGGAGGTGACAATTGACTCCAGCTGCGTAACTTTTCACTAGTACTTGTAGTAGTAACACGTAACCTGTAACCGAACCACTTTTTTTCGCGTTGTGCACTTCACAGATACTTTTTTAAAATTAAAAAAAAACGAAAGTAAAGATTTTAAATTGTATGTTCTGCATAGTGAGATTTGAACTCGAACACTTTCGGCCGCAACTAATTCAGCCAGCATCTTTGCGCACTCAGCTACAGGCACAACATGTAAGTGCGCTTTCAAATGTTCGCTTTGAATCAAGCCAGGCGACGATTTGTTCAAATTTAAATTTGTCTTTGCTATTGTCTTTGCTATTTATTTTCCTGTGATCGAACGTACGAAAACTGCAGCGTGACGTTGTTTGAAATTTTATTATTGGGCTGAACTGATTCTTGATAATTTTAACAAAATTGTCATTTAAACGCGCTATATCTCAGTCGTTTGTGTATCGATCGATTTGAAATTTTCACACAATAAACTACAAACTATTCCAAAGAATTTAAGTTTAACACCACTTCTTAATACTTCCTACAAATAAAACTACAGGTTCATAACTTTTTTTATGAGAACTAAACAGTGTTGTAGATGACTATGTAGGGAAGTTTTTGCGAAAGTTTCAAAATTAAACATCAAGTAGTTGCAAAGTTATAACAATATTATTATGACTCACACGGTTAGCAGATTAGCGCGCTGCGCTCTAAAAGCCTTTACAACTCAGAAAAGTAAAAAAGTCCGTTTTTATTAGTGATTTATATGTAAAAAGACTTGATCTTTCGATTGAGATAACTAAAAACAATATTAAAAATTACCATAGTTCAGAAAAATTACAAATAAATTTTCGTTCAGAATTTTCACTATGAAAACGGGAAAATTTTGGAAAACGCATAGTGCCATCGCATAGCCCGTATAAAAATCTATAGAAATCATAGTTTTCGAATTAGTTTTCCTATTTTCTGTCTGCTTTGCAGCTAGTCGAAAAGTAGCTTGTTTTGCACCGCTCAGGGTTCTGGGACATTTGACGTGAATTGCCCCCAAAATAATTTAAGAAATAGTAGTTATGTAAAAAGGGGTATCTACATATGTATTGCTTTATTTTGGTACTTATCAGTCCGATATTTGCTAGGTGGTCACACGAGGGAAACAGAACCTAGATAAGTATTCAAAATTTATTATTTGTATTTAAATGATAAATAACAAAATGCTTTATGTAATAAGGGAGCACTATTATATTAAAACGGCCAATAACCTTTAGAAAGTGCAATATGTAACCAATAGCTCGATTTATTATTACCTGGAGCATAACATGCAATTGGAACTAGTAATGTAACTAGTACGAAAGCGACAATTGTCTCCGAACCCGCTGCAGGGAAGTGATTGAGATGTAAGAGACCCGCTCTCGGTGTGTGTGTGTCTGTGGTAGCAGCTAAGGTAGAGTGAGTAAGAATGGAAATTCATGTACTTCAATCAAGTAGATGTGTTACTACAAAGCGTTTTTATAAAATAGGGAAAACGAGTGATTAATGGAAGAGTATGTGCCGACGGCTAAACTTAGGGAAAGTAATGCATTTTTGCTTTTATTTACGTGAATATCCTAAGAATTTAATATATGTATTTTTTTTTAAGTGCGGCAACTACTTAAGTGATTTTTCCTCTATTATGAGCCTAAAAGATGAAATGTTATTGGAAAGAAAGAAAGATGATTTTTCAATGGCAGAATATTTTCTTTGAGTGCGCAACATATTTTTAGGCGACCTTTTGAACGTTCGAAATTCAGCACTTGAATACTTAGTACGATGTATGCATAAATAAAGATATATTTATATGTATGTATATGCATATATTATCCACTCAAGCCACAAAGCTCTTTGAGCTATGAATTTTATTTTCTTCAACAGCTGCACAAACTTCCGTTGTCATATCAACGTCAGCCCAGCCTTTTGTTGAAAAAAAAACACACGCATGCTCTGCTCGATGGACTTATGTATGCAGGCAATAAAGTAGCCAAACATAAAGTGCTTACACAAGAACTTCCGAAATGGAATACACATCTACATAAAAAAATAAAACCATCTTCTGATGTTTTTTACAGGCTCAACATTGAAGTGTTCCATGCATATGAGTAGTAAGTATTTTCCAAGGACACGTACAAATCGACAACATATTTTTAACGCTTTTGTGAGCTATCTAAACAGAAAAAAGGAGGGGGAAAAAATTCGTTGAGGCACCCTATGACTTTATACTATGGCATACATACACACAAAGTTTCCTCATTGGAGTGGGCTAGAACCGGATAAATTTCTTGAAATTGCCATAAGCCTCGTTAGTGGCAATTGGTTTATTGCAATCAGATGCGCTTGGAAGGAAGTGACAATGAGGCAAAGAAACACACTTTAATGCAGGTAATACGATTCTCTTTTAGTTTATTTTCATACGAAAATATAGTTAATGTAAAAAGTTAACAACGAAGATCACATAACTCAAAGTTGTTAGCCTCGTAAAAGATTTATAAAAATTTGCCAAATTTCAAAAAATTTGTATTGAATTTTCTACCAATTTTTATTGGAATTTCTAGAAAAATCTCGGGTATGCAGTTTTATTGTCCATTCAATATAATATTTTTTTGCTGATGGCGTTGCTAATTTGCACCCATATACTAAGTGGCACATACATATATACTTTTTATGGAAGAAAATGCCTAGCATCGTCAGCCAAAAAATCTCAAAAATTAACGAGATTTTTTAAATACTACAAACTTGCAGAATAATACTCGTATATTCAAATGGAATGGACTATAAACCTCTATACACCCATTTTCTCTAGAAATGCATATTAAGAGTTTGAAATTTTTATGAGAAGCTTTTTAAATATGGCGAATTTTTATAAATCTTGTACAAGGTTTGAAACTTTGAGTTATGAGATCTTCGTAGCAACATGAACTATATTTCCGTAAAATAACCAAATAAAACTAATAAAGAAAATAATCAAAACTGGAATTATGTAACTGCCCACTAGTGTATGTTAAGTGAAAGTACATAGTATACTTACAAAAGTTTAATATTTCTGACAATTATTTTAATGAACTTTGAAAGGCAACTGTTTGGGAAGAATATTGTATACAAAAATAGCTAATTTATTACGAGCACAAAAGTAAACACTGTTTGGCTTAATGCATTGGTGTTAAAAAAATTCTTAATAATATGAATTTTCATTTCTAAAACACCACAAATATTTATACATATTTATGTACATGTGTACACTAAACTAGGTCAGCACCCGAGCAAAAAAAAATTAAAGCTTATTTTCTCAGTAATTTAGATTCATACAAGTTTTCATTCTTGGCGAATTCTGAAAAACAGTCAAAAATATTTAATTATATTTATCGTTAAAAAGATGTTTTTGAGTACCACGGTCGTGAACCGGATAAAAAAATTGGTCGATGTATTTAACAAAAGAAAAAATAAAAATGGTTGAGAAAATTGTTTGAAACGAACATTCAGCTCTAAAAAAAAGGTCGGGTTTCGTTTTGGATCAAACATTTATGGAAAATTTCGGTTTGGTTCAGTTAATTAGCAGAGAAGAGCGGTTAATCCGGCCAAAACCCGGTTTACGTCTACTAACTTAGTAGAGTAGAAATTGAGTTATTAGAAAGTACTAGGCTAAGGGTGTATTCTAGATCAACAGGACCGTAGAGAGATGTATTGAAAATTAAGTCAGAAATAAAAGAGTTAGAAAGAAAGTTGCAGTTTTGCTGTTTTTAGCATTGTGTTAGAGGACCCAGTCTAATATACACCTCAGCATGCTTTCAAATACGTTTGATTATAAATATTTATCCCTGCGTGTGAATTTAGATTTGATAACAAAAATATATACGTATGTATGTACATATCTAGGTATTTATCTATGCGAGTATTAAATTTCATCTCCAGAGAATACAAACAACTCACCAGTAGGCACGTCAGGAGCCGTCATCGAATCCCTGCTGCATTAAGAGTGTGGAATATTCAATGCTTCTTTATTGATTGTGCAGACAAACGAAGCGACAGCGAACATCCCCGTAGATTTGTGTCGCAAAACAATCAATTTCGATTGTCAGTAGACAAAGTGCAGGTAAACTAATACGATGAGTACCTAAGATTCGTCTGCCAAATGGTGAAGTGTATTGAACTTTTTGGCTAAGTAAGAAACGTGGGGTAATGCAAAATAGATGTCAGCGCTGCGGCAAATCAATGAAATGTACATGAAATGCAGTAAATACATAAATGTGGATGTATGTATGTATTTATAAGGCGATGTGGGTTTAGTATGCCGATATTGAACCTTTTACTTTGCTACGCAAATGGATAGTTAAGTTTTTGATTAAAAATTCTACATACAGTGGCGAAAATATAAATTTAAATTTACTTAATGTTTATTATTTTTTTATGACCGCCTAGCTTATTATCTAACCAAACCAAAACCCATGTAAGTCAAAATTTCAAACTTTGTACAAAAATTAGCAAAATTCGACATAATTTCATCAGCATTTTGTGCCTCTTAATTAGATTTCTTACAAATATTCTGAGTGTGCAGTTTCGTGACCAATTCAATTTTAGTAAAATAAAATACAAATTTTAAGGAGCTAGTGTTGGTTTTTGGCATTTTTTTTTGTGGAAAGTGTTGCTAATTTTCTCCGTACAAAAAAACTGTCGAATATACATTGTAAGCACGAACAAAAAATTGCCAAATATTAACCTTAAGTGCCAGCTACTTTTCATGATTGAATAATCGGATCTAAACCAAATTGGTGTAGGACCACCCTTGAAGTACAACTTTTCAGTTAAAAAAATAACTATCGAAATCGGTTGACGTGGTTCAAAATTATCCAGTAACATACATAAAAAAAATACCCCGAAGAATTGATAAACTCCTCCTTTTCTTTAAGTCCGTTACTGAACGCGTTAATCTTAAAAACTAGTTATCAGATTTTTTTTTACAGTTTAATCCAAAGCATTGCAATGGACGGTGTGATCTAAATAGAACCAACTCAATTCCAGCTGGTTGGAATACACAACGCTGCCTACAAACTTAATGCAAGAACCAAATGCTGATAAAGCTGTATCCACTTCGGTTTAGCAATGGGTAGAACTTCATTTCCTCTTTATAATAGTGGACGTGACTAAATGTATGCAACATTTTTATTGTATTGGCCCAAGTAGTTTTGGCCATCGAAATTCATGAATTCTGCTTCTGCTGTTTGTTGCACACTCTAAATCAATGATGGGCAAAACGCTACTGTCGTCCCTAAATTGGCGCGCCAAGCGTTGGGTTTTCTAGCGCCAACGAGTGTCAGCGCGCGCTATACCCAAATCAACGCGTCGTCAATTTTGACGTTTTCTCAGGTCCTCTCGTTTTTATTCTCGTTTCATTTTTCACTTCTTTGTCCGTTCTCTTTCTCTTCGTCTTCTGCATCCAACTTCAGCACGTAACGCCGCGTTATTGTGGGATGCTTCATACAAATTGTATGGGCATGAGGATTTTTGACAGTTGCTTGGCGCTTGACGCGCCAATTTAGGGATGGCAGATACTCGCGAGTAGCGTCTGCGTCGCAGCGCTTAAGCTGATGCCAGATAAAACTTTGTAGCTTTGCGTGACATTTATAACTTTGCCAGCAAAGCGCCAGACGCAAAAGGTATGCCACAATGAACGCCAAGAAAACAATGTTGTACCGCTTTTTTACTCATCAAAGTTGCTGTGGATTTTAATTATTTTGATTTAAAATTATCAGCAATGTAATTAAGTTTTATGTTTCTGCATGAAAACCCGAATTTGGACGAAACAAAATAAATATTAAACCGGCTGATTGTCAAAGCGCGCAAAAAGATGGGAGTTGACCATCTTTTCGCTTCGCGCTGCCGCTTCAACGATTTATGTGGCATGCTTTGTGCATTTTCATACAATTCATCTTATCTGTCAAAGCGAATCTGTCACGTAAAGCGAAGCAAAAGTTTTATGTGACATCAGCTTTATACGTATACAGAAACGACGCAGCGAATTTCAATTCAGTCTGCTTTCAGATTTCATGAGAGTGACACTATGCTTCGCCGTTGAATATTTTTATTCGTAATTTTAGCGCGTGGTTGCCACCTATATATGTAACAATGCCCAAAATGTCTGAGTATGAGTGCCAATTACAGTTTTTGGTTTTAAAAATAGCTAATAACGCCCAATGCTTGTTATGTGGTGATACGACTACTTGGAATCGTACTTTTAATATAAGGCGACATTATTTGTCATTCCATCCGGAATATGAAAAATATGAAGGTGATGACCGCGAGCAACTTTGTGAATTTTGTTGTTGAATAAACTATGATTTTTTAAAACATTAGTATAATGAAATTAAATTAAAAAACTTTTCATGCACGTACTTATAAAAATTAATTTCATAATTCATTATTTGTATTTATTTATTCATTATTTTTTTATTATATTTTATTATTTTCGTTTCATGTTCATAAGACAAATTAAATATAAATTTGTAACAGGCTAACCTAATATTCACGCACGCCGCCAATTTATTGTCAAAAATTTCTCATGCACATGCAGCTTGTATGAGATCAACCGAAATTGAACGGCGTGCGTATGAAGCTAACTCAATTTCCAATTTTTGTTCTGCGTGACATTTTGATTTGACGTTTCGCTCAATGAAATCAAATGCAAACGCACGCAAGTCAATTTCGGGTGACGCAGAAAAACAAATTCGACGGCATGCGTACCAAAACGCAAGCCGCGAATATTAGGTTAGCCTGTAAGAGCGTTTTCTAACACGCGCAAAAAAAGACGCACTTTTGTACAATATAGAAAAGTGGCAACTGTTACTAAGCGCGATTCACGAATACCATGACAAAATGAGACTGTATTGGTGTGCCCATCTATGCTCTAAATGAATAACAGATGTGCAGCAATAGTTTGCTTGCCTCTCTTGACAGCAGAATTGTTCACATTGCATCTCTTAATATTTCATGTTCCATCAAGGCACGGGTGGGTAGTATTGCTAATTTTAAGGTCAATTGCAAAAATTTTGTAAACCAATTTTTGAACTAAACGACTGGATTCTTAATGCCGGTACCTCGGGTAATTACTTTTACATGCATTTGATGTCTTTTTTCCCAACAGCTCTGTCAACTAAATTTCATTTGCGAGAGAAAGTGTTTCAACAGAAGCCATAATGCCACTCTGGAATAACTAACCTGCGGTTAGAGCGTTTTTTCCCTTTTCCGACAGACACAGAAAGCAATCCAAATGGGTAGCTATACTGAGAAACATAATTTAAAGGTTTTAATTAAGCTCTGTAACTACACTTAGCTCACCAAATGCATTTGCTTTTCGCTAACAAAACCTTAACCTCGTTTCATTCCAAGATATGTATTTCATAAGCTGCTGCCATTGACAAATGCTATGCCTGTCAGACTGTTGTCAGCGCCACTTGCGACGCCAGCAATAAGGGGCTAGTGTAGAGCTTAGCAACTATGATGACACACCCTCAGATGACTACGAATTTGAGCGCTGTTGTGTAACCCATAAGTTACGTATACGCCACCGTGTCCTCCGTTGCCTGGCCGCTCTATTTAATGCAACTGTGGATTCTAAAATGCTCGTTTGCTGCAAATTTTTAGGTTGACTGCTATTAAAATCCTGGTTTCGATTTTGTAATTTTTCACAATTTTTTTGCTTATACCCGTATGCACCCATCGTGGTCATCCCACTTGCCCTTTATTTCTATGAAATCATTGGCCAAGAATTTCCTCTTGTTGACCATTTATTTCAACCAGTTATTTTCACTTTTTTCGTGTTCCATGAATGCCTGCACACACAGTACAATTTGAAATTCACTAGAAGGCCAAACTGAGTATGTAGTCAGTAGCTGTCGTCCTTCCTTCCTCTTTTTTTGCTCTCTCTCTCTCTCTCAAAAATATCGCAAACGTACAAAGGTGAAGAAAAATTGCCGTACATGCAAAAATCGTACATTTCATTTTTATTTGCTCAACAACAGAATGGTAGCCCTTATTGTGGTTATCTCACGTCGTTTTCGTTGTTGAAAGTTTGCAGCCACTATGCTTTGTAGTGTTGCCTTAAGCAAATATGCCAGTTGACAAAAGGTGCATTTACCGAACTGTATAGCCATAGTTATGGCAGCGTATGAGGCACGTTCGTCGTGCAAGCACACATAAATTTGCAAACAAGCTTGTGTGTAGTTATGTACTCAGAATGTTCATTCCAATTCTAAATTTCATGCTTAAAACGAATTTGCATGCCTCTTCTGGCAAACGAAAAGCACATTCGAATTTCGCTTAAGATATTTTATTGCAAATTAACAGGTACTCAGTTTAAGGACATGTGAGGAAAGAGTAAATTTGTTCAAATGGAAAAAAGGTCAGCAAATAGTGCAACTACTTGCATGCTTGAGTGGCAAATTGCTGAAATTTAGTTTTTGTTGGCAAATCGTAAAAATTTTTGTGAAGTTCATAAGATCTCTCAAATGCCAATTTAGCTCCAAGTCAAAAACTAAGACAGACACAAGTGTGATGGCATAGCATGCAATTATGTATTTTTTTTTTTAAGAAATTCGGTCATACCCAATATTGTACTAGTGAACTTCTCAACAACTTTTTAAAATTATATATATATATATATACAACCCCGATTAATCCCTCTGTTATAGCTAGTAATCGATACTCCTTGCTGCATGCAGCACCCGATTATCGAAGGCACCCAAATCAAAAGTATTCACATTTCAGCCAATGCCAAAGCAATCAGAACAAACTGCTGTCTAAATTTTCTACTTTTATGACCTTCAGCCTTCCAATCACCATCAATTTTATATACCACCCTTTCGCACTTATGCACTTTTCCTTATTGCGTTTGGTCAAGCATGCATTTGACATATGTCTAAATAGCCCCATACACGAAATTGGTATGGCTAAATGCATTAACGTGCCTGTGTTTGTGTGTGTGTGAAATTCCATAAAATATTACAGAATTGCAGAAATTAGATTTGGATTTGCTTTTGCTCTTAAATACGCTTGATTGAGCATACACCCACGAATGCATGGGGGATCAAATATGAAGAGATGAAAATGTATACTTGGCACTATACTATACACATACATACATATGTGCTGAAGGTTCGCAATATGTAGAGTGTTAAGACCGACCTTTTTACGGTTATGATAAGAGATTTGTTGCTCGTATTGCTTCTGTATGGTTACTGAAGCGGAAAACTGTCAGTGAAAAATAATTGCTCGAGTTAAGTTTTGCTAAAACTTAAAGTAAACTAATTTTTAACGTTTATTAGCCGCAACACAAGAATAAAACAAGAAAGATAGTTTTTCAAAGCACTCATGCACATCCAAATTTGTTTTATGGGAATTGGCGAAAAAAAAAACACATTTTAAAGCCAGAGACAAGAGCTTGTCGATACGAGTGTTGTAGTATTGAAGATGCACTCTTGGACTAAAAGTATACTAGGTCACATGAATAGAGAGCTTAATTTCCTAGTTAATTTCCTAAAGAGACAAACCCTTAATTTTTGAACATAAGGTGTTTTAAGAATGATGGCTACCCTAACGCGAAATTGTGGTAAAGAAATTTATTGGCATGAAGATGACATCACTGACTAGGCTTGGCGTCAGGCCAATCGGATTATCTTTTTTGTGGTACAGAATTTTTCTAACAGTAAAGTGCTGGGTTTAGAATTCTTAAAAGGATCATCTAGAATTTTGTTCCCACTTGATAAAGGATTTATTTCCTTCCATACGACATAGCCTTAGCCAGATACTGCTGGTTTTGCGTTACATCTACTATATATGTGTAAGCGACATTGACTCAAAATGAGAATACAGAGTGGACAAGGAGAGAGAGCACGACCGTACTCTTTTGCATGACAAAGCCATTATAATTATGTCTTGTTTTAAAAGAAAGAAAATATATGATTTCAGATAAGAGAAAACAAAGCAAATACATCGCACAGGCTCTTCAAAATTGGCTTAATGCAAAATTTGTCAGTTTTGAAAGTATGTGGCAAAAATGTCCACAAACCTTTTATTAATATTTCAGCAAAATTTTATATAATTTGTTGGAAAAATGTGAGCTTAAACAACTCTTGCTCATATGATTAACATGAGATAAGAAATACATACATACATAGTTTTTAGCGTTTTCCGGCAATGGGATAATTTTGAGTTATGACACTTTTGAAAAATGTCTGCAATATGAAAGCTACCGCGCCACTCTTCTAATCAGTAGTTCGACACTTTGTTGTTAGACGATGATAGCAACTTCTGAAGTAAAAAAAAATTTACCCAAACTAGTATAGCGAATACTTGAATTTATATATATTTACATGTTGATTTCTGAATATAAAGTTGAATTACTTGTGTTTATTGAGTGAAAAACTTGTCTGCCCGATACTGCTCCCGTGGTGTATTTAAAGGATAAGGAACAAGCCGGAAAACTAGACAATAAAGAAGCCCGTTTTTCGCTCAATTCAGACCCAGGATAGGTCTCCATTTGGGATTTGGGGCTAGAGAAATCGCCTTGAGCGACCTAAATTCCGCCTTATTTTGGCAATAAAAACTTTCCAGGCCTACAAGTAAGGGGGACCAGACAGTATTATATGTATTGCTTAGCAGCAAAATACTCTGGAGGTGTTGGGGCGTTGGTTGGTTTTAATCTTCGTTTGTTGCGTTATATCCCCAGGGCATGCAGAGTGATCAGAGTGAGGACGGAAAAAGGTTTGCACACTCTCTTGGTGATCTTTTCATTTCTGTTAAAAAATCTGGAGAACAACATGTATACATCAAGGAAAGGTCAGTGGGGACCACCCTGCATACGATGGTGAAGTCGATAGAGGAAGCCCTTATATATAAAAACTCTTCAGTTGGTGCCTTCCTTGATTTCAACAAATATCCCGCAGCTATCATAACCTGGTGTGTTCGAAGCTAGTTGGAATCTTGGGGATCGATTTCTGCAGCCTGGAAAACTTCGTTCGCGTCATATATGTATGTAGCACTTTTTATTTTAAATTAGCACTGTTATCTCAAAGAACCAATGCTCATAATCTACGTGTGAATTTGTCATGGGGCAATCATTTGGACCTTGTCGAACTCCACTGCTAAAAATGGGGATGAGTTCAAGGAAAATGCTTTTAGGGCTTTGTATTTCACTAAAATATACCGCCGTGTGGGCATAATTCGGTAGAGGCACTAAAATGGCCGCTAGCGTGTTTTAAAAATTCATGCTGGCCCTATTATAAAAAAAATAATAAAATTATTTGAAATTTTTAACTAACTAACTTAATAAATTCTAAATGAAATTTGTGTTTTGGAACAAAAACTTACTCACGTATTAATAGCGTTTATATAGTTAGTATTCTTTAATTTTGTGTATTTAAAATTTAACCAAGGATGAACAAATGCCAAGTGTATATTTATTAAAACAATAAGTGATAATTAGGAAAATATGTCTGTTTACAGTGCGAAAAATGTTATAACATAAATAATTAATATTTTTAATTAACTATTTAATGCAAGCAAAAACCGCAACGAAAAAAACGAGTGAAATTAAAATAACTTTTTATTGAAAGGAAACATATGTATTTAGCAAGTATGTATGTGTGTATATTTGGATGACACTATTAACTATTGCTATTTGAACTTAATCAAAGTAAATTGCAAAAAAAAGTGTGGTATTTTGATATGGCACGCAAACAGTCATCCTATTGTACAAAATTAGCTAAATATTTCGTAACAGATAAATTTTTTTCCGCAACATTGTGACATATTGATATTTCTTGCAGCATTTGTTTGTGCAAATGCCTGCGGAAATTGCTGCAATTAAATTTTAATACTAAAATGTAATTACAGCTACTTTACAAAATTTAATGAAGTCCAACTCGGATGCTTATTATGAATATTTTTTTATGGAGACATATGCATTAGGGTGTCCCGTTTATGTATGGCATACATTTTTTTCAGCTACTTTTTAGCAAGAGTTAAAAAATTTGTATTATTTTGTGCATCGGGAAAAAATTGAAAATTATTTTGTGGATCTTTTTTATCTTGAAATTTTGAAAACTTTGCATGTTTTCCAGACCTAAACCATATTCCTAAAATAACGCAAAAATCCAGAATTATTATTATTTTTTTTTTAACCTTAACATAAAAAACTTCTGTATCTAAATTTTAGAAATAGTGTATTTCGCCTTATAAATAATTGATCTGGCTTAGACTTCTTGAAAAGCTTTCCTACGCCTCTTTCGTTTGATGCCCATATTGTAAAATTTCATTTGACTTATTTATTAAATTAAATTAAACTTTCTAAAGGGCTGGTTACTCTCTTCAAAAATACCTTATAAGTTTAAACTATCTGTGTGCTAAATTTCATAGAATCGCTTAAACGTAGAACCACTTACAAATTCAACAATCGACACAAGAACAATATATCAATAGCACAAATTTCGCCCCCGATGCATTAAAATACCGAAAATCCAACGTAAAATTTGTATAAGAACCTCTAAGATACAAAAAACGTTCAGCACATCCTCCAATTGCCAATTTTTTCATTCGTTATCTGCTCATTTGAAAAAAATCTATTAGCTCCAGATATGGAATGCAGCAAAGCAGGGGCAAACAGTATAAATAAATAGATATTAAACTAGAGAAATGTAAATTTTTTTGCAGTCTGAAAATTGCCTCCTCCCACAGGCAACCAATTGATAAACCGCATATTTATATTCAAGTATATATATAAGTACCCATAGGTACGAGTATGTGTGCATGTGTGCCACTAAAGATGATTTGCTCGTTAATTGCTTAAATAATCCATAAATGTAATCATTCTAAATTATACTGTAGTTTACGTAAAATCAAATTAAATTACCAGCACCATGCTTGCTTGAGAGCGAGTGAGAAATATAAATGGGCAATGAAAGAGCGGAGGGGAGTGTTAAGTAAAATAATAAATATCGATAAATATTATTTATATCAGCAATTATTGTGAGAGCGAGCAAATCGATTCGAAGGAATAGCGTTTGTTTACAATAAAAATGAAATGTGTGCAATAATTTCCGCCTATCATAATTGAGAATAAGTTCACTCGCACACACAATTTTGCTGTACATACATACATAAGTACATATTTATGTACGAATATAGCTGAAAGAATTGAAATTTAAAAGCGGCACATTTTATGAGCACTTTTCATTTTATTGATTTTCTGATAATATTTATACATAAATAAAATTTTTTTGGCGCTTATATTTTTGCTAAGTGTTTGGCCGAGTTTCTCCTCCAATTCGAGGTGAGGTCTTTATGTTGTTACAAAAGTGGAGGAACCTACAGTTTGATATATTCAAAGCGAATTAAATGCGAAACGAGTAGAAGTAACAAAAGTGTTAAAAATATTAAAAAAGTCAGCTGGCGTTTTCTGATAGGCGGGTTTGGAGTATGGGTACGGAAATTCTGACGAAATGTATATTTACGAGTCCAAAACGGACTACTTCACTTAGTTAGTATCTCTCAAGCGGAAGTGCTGAGGATTGAAATGGATGGTATTGAAAGAAAAGTTATGAATACAGGGCATATTTGTATTAAGAGCACTTCTAATAATGCCTTTATTAGAAACAAATTCTAAATTGAAATTGGTGGCCAAGCTAGGTAGCCCTGTCAATGAATATATCAATCGTAACCGCAAAAGCAGTCTCAGAAAAAAAAGTTCTCAAAAATCAACGCGATTTTTTAGCCGGTTCAAACTTGTACTTCATTAGACTAAAATTGTAGGGCTATAAAACTGCATACCCAAAAATGAATCTTTAATTCGGATCAAAAAGTTAATAATTTTATGAAATTTTTCGGAATATTCCTAAATTTTTTATAAAGTTTGAAACTGTGATTTATATGTTTAAGGTTAAAGCATGGACGGCATTTTTATAGAAAAATAAGAAAAAAATAAATTTAGCTCCAAAAACAATATATTTAAAGAAAATTAACACGCCGTAATTTTTTTAATCACTGTATATCGCTGTAAGGTTAAAGATTTGTGGCTGAAGATAGACTCTGTCGCCTAGTACAAGCGACTAAAGAACTCTTCCATGTGCGCTTAGAACACACATATGAGCGCTGCCCCAATGACGATGTAAAATTCATGCATGGCGAACTCAATTCCAGGGTGGGCAAAAAAGAGGTATTTAGACTTCACGAAGAAACACCGATAACGAACATAGGCTGAACGACTTCGCCGGGACTCACTGCGCGCCAGGTGAGTTGTTCAAGTATGGCGGCGAGGAGTTGATAGGGTTCATGGAATTTAAGGGCGCTCTGCCCAATCAACAAGATAGTGGCAAAGACTGACGCTACCGTCAACGAACTGAATAAGACTTATAAGTGTGGCTTTAGACCTAGTTAATACACCATAGAATAGGTTTCCAACATATGCCAAATAGTGGAAAATACCCACCAGAATAGGATAGACACTGATCATATATGTAGTATGTATATAATTTTCGATTTCAAAGCCGCTTTCGACAACACGAAAAGGTGTGTGAAGCCTGTGTACCTTTTCGAGGTTGGATAAAGAAGCGAAGCGAATGGGTCTGTTATCAAAAAATTAGTCAGCCCATTCGCGTGTTAGCTCCCAGGTTACTGTTGGCTGTTATAATTTCTAAAATGTTTAGAATTGTTGGACTTGGCCCGAAATTTCTGAGACGGTTAGAACGCCAATATATATAGAAGAATAATAATTCTATTGCTTTGCTTGTGTTTGGTTGCAAATTTTCTCAGTAGCCTCATATGAACATATATAAAAACACTCGAAATGAAAATCATCACCGAAAACTAATAATTTTGCGCACTCAATTCGAAAACCAATGCACTTTTGTATGCATGAAATGTGAATAAATACATATGCAAATAAATATTATACTCAAATGTGTGACTCTTCTTCAAAACGCGAAATGAGTACTTTGCCAATGAATATTTTAATTCATTAATAAATATATGAGTATGCATGCGGTATTCTCTCAATGGCTCGTTAACTGATCTGCTATGTATGCATGTGCATATATATGTATGTATATCGATCTGTTTTCACTTTCGTACTCAAAAACCGCTCTATGTAGTAGCACTTTTCCAGCTGCAAAAGTATGTCTCGGTGTGCATTTTCCGCGTTGCAGATTGCAGACAAGTGTTTATTTTTCTTGCACTGAGTGGCGTCGCAGCAGTAACTGACAGGCATAAGCTATATAAATATGTATACACAATGTACATACATACATACATACGTACATATGTACAGTATAACGATGACGTCCGGCATTCATGTGTACGTACAATTTATGTTTTCTTTGGGGCCATTCTTGTTAGTCTTAACGTGCACGGCGCAGCCACAACCACAAACGGAATAAAGCGCGGTGATTAAATTCAGGCGGAGAAAAAAACGCGCGACGCGGAACGACGAAAAACAAATATTTCTCAGTTAAAAAACAAAAACAATAACAATTTTGCAGCGAGTGGAATGTATACATGTTTTTTTTTTTAAATATGATTTTTGCATGTGCTACTTATACAACCAGTTTATAGAAGTTTAGAAAAATTATAAATAAAAAATAGTTAAATGAAAAAATTTAAATAAAAATCGTTGTGCCGGTATAACGTGGCGTATGAATGCAGCGAAGTGATTAGAAATTTACAAGCGTTGTAGCTACGATTTTTTGTTATTTCAAGGCTTTCCCTTACATTCGCGTTCGCTTGGCTGCTGCTTCCATTTTCCACATTTACGCGACTTTTTTGGTTGCAATTCTGTTTTTTTTTTGTTTTTTTTTGGTTAGGCTTGTTGTTTGTGTTGGCTGTGTTGTTGTCGCCGCTTGCGTTACGGTCGCTTGTCGCTGCGGTCTTGCGGCAATATTTTCAGTTCTCCACATTTCAGTTTATTCAAAACGGATAAATCGTCAACTTGGGCGGTGAACGGCGTGCTTTCGTGCGATTTTTCGGCAAAATTTAAAATAAGATATGAAAATGTGTTCCTCTTAATAAAAATTGAGAAATTGCCTAAGCGAATAAGTGAATTTCGGGATGGCTACTCTGTGCTAAAAAAAAGTGAAAAATAAATTTCCAAAAACTATGAATATTTTATATCGAATTGAGTTGGAGTCTTTGTAAATTTTTCTCGGCATATGACTACTTATTTTCGTTTTTTTTTCGGTGTTATTAATCATTTATTTACATTTGGTCTTACATCAAATTCGTTTCGCGCCTGATACTCGTATAAACCAGGCAATGCATATAAAATATTTACAAACATTTGTTATGCATTGGTTCGCACAATAAGCTGCAAGTTATATTTGTTCTTGTTGTTGTTTAATTTTAAAATCAATTAACTAAGTGCTTGGCATTTTTCTGTCTTTCTGCAGTCTGCAATAGTGCGTAGCGGTCGTGTTTTTACATACATACATACATTCGTCTGTGCTAAACTATACATACATAAGTAAACATACTATTGTAACATGCACATATCTATGTACATAAACAGGTAGAGGAGCTGTGTGAGTTTTCAATTGAACAAGCATTTGCTGATGCTTAATAGAGAGTGTGTCAATAAAAAACCAAAAGGATTTTGTTGGTAAGTGAACACGAATTTGAAATTATTATTTAAATTAATGATATTCGTAATAATTCAGCAGTCGAAATTGGAGATGTTTATTAAGGCGTTACACCATCATGACGGTCGAAAAAAGAGGTTAAAAAAAATACATTTTTTTCCGACGCAGATATGAAATTTAGAGCAAGACAAACTTTGATTTGATGTATATTAAGTATTTATTTACATACCAGAAGTAATTATGAATAATTAAAAAAAGATCTTTTAACTATAAAATGGCGAAGACAAGATTTCTCAATCGTGCATTGTCGGAAGCTTACGTAAAATGATTTGTTTAAATTTTCTGCCAGTTTGATAATTTTTTTTTCACCGACTTCAAAAAAAGAGGACATTATCAATTCATCGGAATATTTTTTTTATGTATGTAACCGCATAACTTGGGCCAATTGGAAATGCCATGTTAAGCCAAATCCTTCTCTACTTGGTCTTTTCAACGCAGTGGGGGCCTCCCTCTTCCTCTGCGGCAACCAGCTCGTTCCGAATTGAATACTTTCAGAGCTGAAACGTCGGTGCCCATTGGAACGACATGGCCAAGCCAGCGGAGCCGCTGAATTTTCATACGCTGTACTATGTCCATATTGTTGTAAGGCTCATACAGCTCATCGTTCTATCGTAAAACTAATTGTAAACAATTATAGGGTAATCCCAAAACGAAAAAAAATGTCTGCAAAATTTATTATTTTTTTGTATACTAATGTCCTTTTAAATAAATTTATTTCCTCATCTGAAAAGGTTAGAAAGACGAATTTCCAGAATGTGGTCTTTAACATTTTTGTCCCCAAAAATAACTACTGGAAAAGTTTTACGATAAAATTTGTCACCAACAAACATACATTTTTTTGTGTGTGTTAAATTATTTTTTGGTTTTGTCGCATAGTGTAATAGTAAACAGATTTAAAAGTGCAATAAAAAGAGAGTAAGAATTTTGCTATATGTGTTTATATCTTGAAATCTTGGACAAACACACTTCTTAAACATATAAGATTAGACCTCTGTTACACAAATCCTGGAATCCATCCAGCTCACTGCAAGGATGATCTGTAGCCTGTTAGCTATTTCCGAAAGTAAAAATTAAAATAAACCAAATTTGAGAAACTCAAAACCTTAATGCCTTTTAACTCCTTAATAGAACAGAAATAATTGAAATTTCCAGCTAGTGCGCTGAATTGTTTTTGTGTAACCAGCTGGTTGAGAGCAAAGGTGTTTAGCCTTTTAAAACTCGAGTGTAGATTAAAATTTAACTCGCCTTCACAAAAAGTTACCTTGAGACATTTTCCGCGTGTTTGTTTAGACCATAATTTCGAATTCTACATTTGTAAATACAGTATTCTGAAAAATAATAGAGACTCGACATTTTGACCAGTTTTGGCTATTTTTATTTTGTTTAATGAAATTTTATTAATTTTTGTTTATCAAAATACTCATTATCTAAAAAAAATATAAGTACAAATTTAAAACTTTTTAGAAAAATTAAATAAATTGAAAAATTTTTTAATACAACAACAAACATTTTATTAAAATTTATTAGAAAAATTCTATGTATCTGCGCGGCTTATAAATTCAAGTGCAAGTTTTAATCGGCTACGAATTCGCGTGAATTGTTAAAAAAATTTTTGCGGATGGTGTTATTATTTTCCGCCATACAAACAAATATTTCGAATATTCTTTGTATATCAGCAAAAAAAAAATTAAAAAAAAAATCGACGTGAAATTTATTTTTCAGTTTAAACTTAGATTACATAACGTAAACTGCGTTTATGTTGAACAGCTGGCTGGTATTTGATTGGCTTACTTTTTGAATAATATCTCAGCAAACCATTTCTTCAGAGTTTTCTGAACTGTAGAGAAATTTTAAAGAATTCGTAAAGATCTCATCCGATTTTTTGCCGAATTTTCTAAAATGAAATAAACTGCGCACACTTCCATTCTTTTACGAAATTTCGGAAGAAAATCGGTAAAGGAATGAAAATAATGCAGCTATGTGAAGAATTTCTTGCAGAATTTTCTTTATTTTTCGTACCGAAATTTTTTACGAGTTCGTGTCAACCACTTCATATAATTTTCGTTGAATATATCTGTGTTCGTATGGAAAAGTAGCTTATGTCGAAAGGCTGGCTTTAGTAAAAATCGGCATTCGCAGCATACGATTGCGAATGACTCACTGGCGCTGAGCTGTTGTAGAACTTTTGGCAAATAAACGTGCAAGAAGTAGTTCCGATACTAGCAAGTCAATATTCTTATTAAGTCTCATCAAAAAATTCCTTGCCGTTTAAAGAGTAAAGGGAATGCCGCATTATACTAAAGCCAGCCTTTCGACATAAGCTACTTTTCCATATGAACACAGATTTATTTGTAAAGAAGTCGTTACAGCAATGAGATACTCCTAAAGATTTCGTTAATATTTCGGGAACTTTGACTTGAAATTTTATTCAGCCAAAAAAAAAATCATTAAAAATCAATGCGATTTCTAGCGTCTTGAAAGTCGCGCTTTCTGGTTAACACTAACTACAGGTTAAACACCGTATGGAGTCGACCACATCGATAACGACGTTTAACCTGCAGTTAGTGTTAATCAGACATTGAGAAACTGACCCTTAGGACCATTTACTCAAGGCCCGGTTGACACTAATTTCTGGCGGAATTATAATATAAAGTTGCCATTCGTCCTACATAATTTTAGCTTCGATGCCTCAAAGGGACACGAAACAATTAATTCTTAGGAGCAAAAACAAATTAAAGACCTGTGAAATAATCATTTCCACTTACGTACTGCAATTCAGATGCATATCCAAAAAATATTTACCCTGTGTGGCTATAAATAATTAAAATTAAACGCGCCAGCTGCAATGAATTCAGCAGCAGATTATTACTTTTAATAATCATTAAATATTCACTATGATACTACACATCAACAGGAAAATAAATAAATATGCAGTAACCTCAAAGGGAATCCAATTCAGCTGATTATAATTTTCTGTAAATTACATGGAAGTAATTTTGGAAGAAAAATTCATATCTTCCAATATTGTCTACTGATTTTTATAAATGATACTTAGTTTCACTCAGAATTAAGCATTGTTTTTGTAGTAATATTTTTGTGCCGTGTAAGCCAGAATGCTAAATGCGTCGCTAAAACTATAACAATCCCACAACCGTGAAGCAATGAAATGACAAGATACCTCAAATAATAATCGATTCTTTGTTCAAATTGTATGAAACAGTTATCGAAAATTACCTCAAAATGATAAGCGCTTTGAAATAGGTCCCGTGGAGAATATGTGAGTGATGTTGTCTTCCAAGTACATACACAAACCTACGAACTTTTATTATGAATTAACAATTCAGTAGATTTGTTTTTTTTTTTTTACTTTAGTTTCCCCGGGAGAAAATGCATAACCCTGCACCATTGATTTGCGCTTGAAATTTAATCAACAAAATTCCTTTGCAAGTCATTAAAAAAATCCGTTTGCTTCACTCAATAGTTTAAACAAATTTTTCAGCGTTGTAAAGTTTTATCCTCAAACGATTTTAATAACTTCTTAGCCAGAATAGAGATAATAGCCCCATATCTTTTGATTTATTAATGAGTAGGAAGTCAACTGCTATGTGTTATTCGCATCACGGGCCTACTCTAATTCACAACTTTGGGAACATTAATTCAAGAGCGTAACGTCATTCAAGAGGATACAATAGAACACTAGGGTGTGTCGAAAAGAAGTATGTACATACTTAATTTATATCAACGATATAGAAATTTAGAGTTTATGAATCATCATGTGCATTGGGTAAAAAAATACCTACAAGTATATAAAACGAAAATATGGAGGTTTTATTATGTGGAGACCTGGCCATGTTCCAAGGAAATGCTTTATATTATTATATTTACATATGCACATATGCATACGGTCAACATGCATATTCGAAAAAGTCCAAAAATACAGCGGGAAGAAATATATTCGTAAATAATTATTGCAAAAAATGCAAAAAAATTTCAACTTGTTGACAAATTAAATTTAAATGGCATCATAAAATAGCTCGTTTAGTAAATGTCTACCAATTGCAAAAAAAATTTGTCTTTATTTGTGGAAAATTCTTAGCAATACCTACTGGAATATTAACGGCAAGCATGCAAAATTGAAAAAATAATAAGCTTGTAAAAATTAATTTTTTCCTATTAAATAGAAATTATAACAAAAACTCTTAAACAAAATGATATAATAATTTAAAAAATATATAATAATAAAAAGCAAATATGTATGATAAGTATGCTCGGTATACTTAGAAGGTACAGGGGATATAGCAAACTTCAGACCTTGCTCTGGTTTAGCTTTGGTAAAAAAGTAATGATATATAATTCTTGCGGCTGCTAAGTAAAGTGTAATAAGCGTATTGTTGCACAGGCATACATTTTCTGCCTACCACCTAAAATTAATCGATATTGAAATAATCGGGAAGCCATTTAAGCAAGTTTCATTATTTTTACTATGACATTCTTTTGGCAAACGGATGATATGTACTTAATTTCTAATTTGCCTAAATCAAAAATTTGTAAGGAAGATTCCTTAATTTTACCTCCTTAGTACTTAAGATATTGGATAGGCTAATTATGTATGTATATTAGACTGCATCTATGCAAATATCTTTGTGCAAATTTTTTAAGCTTAAACCGTTTTGTCATTTGAGTGGATTTTTCCAAAAAAAAATCTTTAAGAAACTATTTTTATTCATATAAAATTCCATTTTTAGAGGCATTTTCAAATCGGTCCAGCTCACTTAAGTCTTAATATTTTTCCGAAATCTTTTGATGGACGTCTTAAAATATAATAGATTTTATAATTCCAATGCAAAAATAGCTCAGATTTTTTTTTCTATGGGGAGGGATGCAGTCTAATGTTTATATGTCTGAGAGTTCTCCCTTGGTAACTTTTCATCAGCGCAACCTGCTTGCAATAAAATAAAATCAAAGGAATCAGCTTTGCGTGAATTGGTGGGATCAACAAGGAAGAGTGTACTCTCTCTGTACTGTAATTCCTTGATCACAACTAACGAATAAAGTGGCGAGACAGTAAGATAACATTGGAACGAGGGCGTTGTATGGGCGAGTAGGTGTTTTTACGTATTTTGATGTGTAGCGAGTCAGATCTCGGAAGACGAAGTATTAAATGGGTTTGCAGCAAGCTTCTACAGAACATAATAGATGACCGAGTGGCGAGTTATCGGCGAGTATATATTCATATGTGACGTGCGCGTTAGTGAATCGCTGCGGCAGGGGTGCATAGTGAGGTATGCAAGTAATAGTCGGCCATGTAAACAAAATGAGTTTCTAGCGACTGTCTCGCCTGTTTGTTTGGCTGATGACTAGGTCGACTACTAGTCAAACGATTTATACAAAAGGAGCACTCAACCGGGTTACTGTCTCGCCAATAAACTCGTTAGGTGTGGTCAAAGAATTATGGGTAGTAAGTAATATCAGCTATAAGATAGCACAATCCCCCTGTCATCCAAGCGAAATATCTGAGTGTCTATGAGACAGTTAACTACGCTGCAAGCTAAACTTTGAGAATTCTTAAGAGAGGGGTGCGTGGCCTACTATAATTTTAAAAGAATCTTGAGTAAAACTGGCATTTAAAAACGAGACTTGTTATAAGGATGTGTACCGCCTTCGTAAGATCAATATTTACCGATTGCCTTAAAATAACAATAGACAAAATAGCATACAAAGAGTAGCATACTGGCCAGAAACTGATGCACCTCAGAAGCACCAATGACCCAAAAAATCCGTCAAATATGTTTTTATTTTTAAAAGATTGCAAAATAGTGGTTTTTTGATTTTTATTTTTTTCGATTATTTTTAATCTTGTGATGGAGACTGGGTTTTTATCTTTAATGATCTAAAAAGTTTATCTTAAAATAACGGTTATAATATGAACAAAAAATAAATAAAATGAGAATGAGGTAAATTTGATTCGAAGAATAGAAAGCCAAAATTGATGGTGAAATTATGATTTTTATTATAAACACCATAATCGTAACAGTCCCTGCTGAATGTTGTTCTCAATATAATGACCATGAACTATATGCAAAATGAGTCGCGATGTACTCAGTAGTAGGACTCGGAGAATGTGAACTTTACAGAATGAAAACCTTTAGACATAGCTCAGTGATATGAAATAGTCCAATAGAAGATAAAAATAAAGACTAAATGGCTTACACAGGTGAGGTTACCAGTTTACCAGAAAGTAATGGGGAAGAGACCAAGTTGCTGACGGGCCCAATGGGGACTGCGGTGTAAAATGGGAGTATATTCTGCAGATCTTGGTTTCCATATGGATCGCACAATTATTTACTCAGAAAGGCAGGCAGCACTCATGGCACATACACACACATACATACGCTACTGTTACGAAGTCCTAGATATACTAGGGACTTAGCCAAAGTTCATCTCTCTAGTCAGAGTTCCTGACCATAGGAACATAGAAGGCAACGAGAGTGGTTGGAATGGCAATGGCGGCTGCTTTTTTGAAGGCATCTGTAGTGGTGGCATCGCTCTCAATCAAATGCAAACAAAAAGGCACTTGAACTTACATAGTTAGAGATCCAGGTTTGTAAGATAGCACGTCAGCTTTGACCTGAGCAATGTTTATGCTATTCAGCCCAAGAGAGCTTGCTTCTAGAGTGGGACTTCCCTACAACAGAATAGGGGTATTGTCTGAGTCTTGCAAAGCCCTTGCACGGTGCACGGATTGCACGGTTTGCAAAGCTGTCCCATACGAAAACCGGTTTTTACCGTGCAATCCGTGCAATCTGTGCACCATGCAAGGGCTTTGCAAGACTCAGAGAATACCCCTAATATGCCACAGCTGCTGCTTGGATGACAGCGGGGAACGAGTATTTAATTTCCTTGCGAATGCACAAGTTTAAGTTTTTTTAATCATGAGGCCTTCGGGAAGAAAATATATATCGAATTAACTAACGAAGTCATCTAGTGCCATAATTAAGACGTGTGCAAATTGAAATGTTTGACTGGTAGGCGCGGCAAGGAAATAGTGCTACCATACGCTAGTGGGAATTTGGATGGCAACTCGAGAAGCATTGCAACCAATCAACCAAAGCAAGAAACAGAAATACTAACTACTCTCATATTTTACTAAGCTTCGAAATTGTCGGTCTTATTTATGTTCTTAATGCAAGCAAAGAGATGCATTTAGTGGTAATCTATTGTCAGTGCATTAAGATATACTCGCACATACATATGTATACTTATATGTTGGACTTAAGTCTACACAGTAATCTACTTTGAAATACCTAAGCCATTTAAATGCTTACTTATACTAGGAGCAACAAAGAAATGTGGCATGTAAAACAACGAAACCAAGAACAAATACAGTACCACGTAAACAAAGCAAATAAGAACAGCTCATTGAGCTAATTAGAAAGTGATAAATTCTATTTTCAAATTTACAACTCCATAGCGCGCATTGAGTTTGTTGCCCTATTAAATAGCTGCAGCAAGGTGGCGTGCACGGCATTTATCGGTCTATATTTAGCTATGGTGCCGATTTGTTTAAACAAAAGTGGCGGGCTTGTGATTGTTTTAGTTGAAAGATTTCAACGCTTTCGGATGTTTGTAGCCAAATAGAAAACATTAATTTTAGGAAATTTATAATAATTTTGCGGGAAATTTACTATATTATATGTATGCATACAATTACAAATGTATAAACATAAACGTACAAGAGTATGCACGCTTGTGAGCGCATAAATCAAAATATTAATTGAGCAAATACACTTTTCCATAAGCACAATAAACAAGCCTGTGGCCGGCAATTTTTCAAAAATTCACGAAATTATTCATACACACTTGCATATGTACGTAGCGCACGCTTGGCGGAAGAATGATATAATGCAAAAGAACAGAAATTTAATTAAAAGCGTGGAAATGAATGAACGCGCGTGATGGTATCACGTAAGAAGATAATTTGACATATGTTGTTGTTGCTGTTATGGCAACAGCATAAGAATTCACCAAAGGGATTTTGAATAGTGCTGGAGTGATATTCTTTGGGGAGTAGGAAATTATCATATTTTTAACTTTGCTACTACTTAATAAAAAATCTAACTTTGGCTCTATTTAATTACATTTTTATGCTTTTGCCATTATTTCTTACTTTAAATTTTTTAATTAGATAATTATTCTTCACTTTTATTTGTGGAGCTTCGAAGATATTATTTTTTAGATTTTTTTATAATCGCTATATGCTTATTTATCACGCAGTTTCTTTGAAAAGTGTACTAACTAAAAAATTCCCCTTTTTAATTTCATGTACTAAAAATATTAAAATTTTCTATATAGATTTGTTAAATTGGAAAAGCTGAAGCAATATTTTTCTGCAAAATTAAAAAAAGTAAAAATAGTCTTGGATGTGTGATTCACGAGTTTAACTCGCTCTTTGTATTTCCTGAAAAATGGCAATTCTCGAGTTAACACAATTTGAAAAAAACGCATACAAATTTTTGTATTGTTTCGAGGAATTGCCGGTCACAGCCATTAACATACCAGCTGCTCGAAAATTAAAACAAAAAACTGAGAAAAAACAAAACAAAAAATTCACAGCGATTTGCCTTCTCTAATTTTGTATGTACAGCTATTTTTAACAGTATTTTAAAACGTGCTGTTAACTAACATTTTGGAAGCATTTGTACTTAACATACCTGTAGGAAATGTGCAGAGCTCTTATCGATGAATTCTTCTATGCAAGGCCCTTTGAATAGTTGGAAGATCTTCAAAACCTTTACTTTCTAAGGCAGATAAGAATGTGTATTTCCAAAGAAGTTAACTAAGATAACCGTCACAGTAAGTATTACCCTTATAAGGGGAGTTGGTTAAGAGATGTTGGGGATTAATGGCTTATAGGCGCACCTCAACTCAGCTACCCCCTTATAAGCCTAATATGAGAGATAGAGGGAGATGCGAGGGGAAACAGTTGATCACAGCGCAAGATGTGGCCCTTTTGTGTCAGAGCAAAGTGAACTATTCCGGACCGAACCAAACCGTGAAATCAAGGTGGCTGAGAAGAAAGTCTTAAGATAATTCCAACTCATCGTCCTCCATCTGCAGTTGATGTTAAGTCATATCGCAAGAATTTTTCCTGTATACTCTACTTGTCAGCACGGAAAATTGACGCTTCGTCACATTAAGTACTCCTTTCATTGCCTGCAGTCAACCATCGGCTGGAAGAACCTTATCACATGAACTCCTTCACCCAGGAAGGGCTTCGCTCTTTTTACCCTGTTGAATGAAAATAGCAAATAAATAAAAAGGAAAAACATTTTATGATTTTTATTTCTTTACTAGCAAATACCCGGCGAGCTTCACTGCGCCTTAAGTGTGTTTTTGTGTTGTTTGATACCAGTCTTGTAATATTTTATTTATTTTATGAATTTAGTTCAATACAATTTTTGAAACAGGGGGCAACCCTCCTCAAATTTATTTTTGGCAGCACACTTTTCTAAGCCTTTCCCTTATTGAAGATTTGTGCAAGAACGTCCACTTTCCGAGTATATTTCCTGCTTGCAAGATTTTTTCATAAAAACCCATTTGCCGTTCGGAGGCAGCGTACAATTGCAGGCCCCTCGTTTGTGTGATTATCTCAAGACGCACATCACAAATTGGAGGTAAAGTTCGCCAAATAAACATTACTATTTGTTTTTGTTTTCGGGTCTGTGCTCACTCTTCTTTAAACGTTCATTTGTAAAAGCGCATTGTTAATTCTACAGCTTATTAAATAAAAGAGAAACTAGATTTACTCTAAATATTTTCCAACATTATTTATGCACTCTTAATCTAGTAGTTCATCTCACACAGTCATCGTGATCGCAGCATCACAGTTTTGCAGATCGATAGCATTTCTCTTAATCTTAATCATTGAAAGAGAAATTGAATTATTGCTACCAATTAATCTCCCTTGATTTTTTTTCAAAACAGAGAATGTGTATCCAAATAATATACATATATTCATGTACTATACGTCGGTGCTTAATAAGGCAAACTTAACTCTTAAGTACTGTTGCTGGTCTCTCAGACCACGACAAAATCTTCAGACTAAAATAAAGATTTCGTTTACGCGCCAATAAATTTCATGTTACGAATAGATTTTACCGAGTCAGCAATGAGTTAATTCCGGTGTGCGGTGAGAAGTGCGGTAGTAAACGCGTTTTAATTACTTGCGCGTGGTCTGTGAGACTAACAACAGTATTGACGTAACTATTTTTCGATTGCATTTTAATTTCGCCTACCAATCAAACCTTATCTGTCAGGCAATTTGGTACTAATATTTGTAATAACTGCTGTAACTTAAAAAAAAAAAATTTTTTGTAAAGTTTTAATTTTTTTTTCTGATTTTACACCATTTGCACAGAAAAAACCAAAAAAATGTTTTTCACAAAAAATACTCCCTACTTGTGAAAGTTGCTAAATTTTTTTATTGTAAAATTGAAAAATTTTTATTTTAAAACAGTATTTTTCGTCTTAAATATATAAATAAATTTTTTGATATTTGTTTTTTTTTCTTAACATATGTATGGTGTGAAGTTATTGACAATAAAATTTAAATTAAATTTGGTTAAATAAAAAAAAAATTTTATATTTTTGTAAAGTGAAAAGAGTAATCATTTCACAAAAAAGTTTTTGATGAAATGATCCACATAAATACTTGTTACTCAACAATAAAATTTGTGTGGTCTTACAGACCAACATCAGTAGTTATGCGACTTTTTTTTTTTTTAGGCACTGTAGTTAAGGGTTAATTTTGGAAAACCGACTACACAGATCTTCAAACTGTTGATTTTTCTGTTGGAAAATATTAAAATGTTTTGCTTTCTCCATTTGTAGGTGGTTGCTCGCGAAGCAAGTATGTTGTTTACGGGCGCGTTCTTATGCGAAACGTGCGACTATTAAGTGCTTACATATATAAAAATATAACAATAAAAAGTGGCAACAAAGTGAAATAAATAAACAAAAAGAAATATTACTTTTGCGCGCCATAATAACAAGTGGTCGCAAATTTTGAGAAAGTGAATTATTTGTGCTTTATAAAGTATTTATTTGTTTTGCTCGCATGTCAGCTGTCACGCGTAATTGTTGGGACGCGGATTTGTGAAAAAATTGCATATTTGTACATTTTGCAATGCGCCATTGAATTTTGTGCCACCGCTTGTCACTAAAAAAAAAATATCAAGTGCACTTGTTGATGGACAAATGTCAAATACATAAATTTTTTTTTGATTTTCTTTATTATTTTTGTCAGTTTTTTTTTTTTTAATAACAAACGTTTACGCATGCACTAAGTGTTTATTAATAATTTCATGCATTTTATGTGCATCTAAATTATGTAGCAACGGATGTTAGGAACTAACATTTTGGATTTCAAATTAAATTGCGACTAGCTTATAAATTACAATTTAATTTATCGATAATTTTCCTTTGTTGTTATTTGGCCGCATTTCTGCCACCTTTAATTACTTTGATTTTGTACTTTTTTTTTTGAATTTTTATGGATTTGTTCGCTGCTTGTTTACACCTTCGATTCTTTTGGTATCTTTTATTGCTTTCTACAAGTAAATGCATTTTGTTGTTTTTGTTGCTGATTTTTTAGGCGGATATTGTTAGTGATTTTATAGATTGCCCGACTTTGTTTATTATTTCTTTTAGTTAAAATTTGCTACAAAATCGAGGAAAAACAGAACTCAAGTAATTTTTTGTGTGTTTTTTTTTTACAATGAACACCAATTTAAAAGTGAAGAGTTAACAACGCCTTCGGAGCATAAACAAGCATGTTAATAAAAAGTAAAAAAAAGTGTGTGTGTCAAAAACTCTTTATTTTTCGAAAATGCTCGATATTTTGACCATTGCAGCGTTTAGTTGGTATTCAACGGTATCGCCGTGCGGTCTAACTGGATTTGTAGCGCTCGCCTGATTCGTTTTCTGCGGTTTTGTGCTTTACATAAGTGATTTTGTGAACCATTTTTTATAAATTTGAAGATGTTGGTGAAACATTCATTCACGACAAAATTTCAATGTCCATATTGGCAATAATTATATCCATACATACGAACACACGTTAAGACTTTCCTGCATTTGCTTGCAGCCGCGAGTGATAATTTCGATTCGCTAAATAAACTATTTTTGTGTGGAGAAACTGCTTTAATACTCAACTGCCTCTGTAATTACAACAAACGCACTTACATACTACTTTAAAAGTGCACGGTTGACGTGATCAACCGTCGAAGTGTGGAGGCGGTGCTAATTCATATGTGACCGGCGTAAATCCTCAAAAATATCAAAGGAAAAAACAGCAAGAAATAGAATTAATTAAATAGAGCAAACAACAAAAAAAAAAAAAATTATAATCCACCTTAATTTAAGATAATTTTTTTCTATATATTGGTGCTAAATATTTAAATAAATTATAAAAATCATGAATGTCATAAATGCAATTCAAGAAATGGGTAAGATTTTCCTTGATACGCATATAAGTATTTATAAATTTACTTGTAAGTCATTGAAGGCCATGAAAAAGATTGCTGTCGAGATACTTTTTTATTTAATCAGGGTCTCCCAGAACATAAGGAATAATTTTTTTCAGAGAAATTCAGGACCCATGATAAAAACATGTATAAATATATATGTATACAGTTAAATTGCTTTAGGATGATGTGCCGACTTGAAGTTGAAGTTTTGGTTCAGGAAAGAGATGCCGTTTTAATCGATCCAAAAAATTCGAGAATCGCCATATGATTTTTCCTAACCTCAATTGATACATATTGATCTACGGTTTGGTCGAGAACTTTTATAAAATTTTAAAGGAAATTCTCTTGAAAATAATTTTATATGAAATTATGACAAATATTACAACAGTAACTCCAAACATTGGATTTCCAAACGTTCTCCAAATTTTCGTTAAACATTTTTGTAAAGCGCTGGTTTAAGGGTGCTGGGCCTACCACTGATTTTTGGCGATTTTTTTTCTTGACGCTCATGCACATATGTATTCTACCATATAAAAAAATCATTTCCAGTATAAGTTGTATGGAGAATATGAGCATCAATTACCTCAGAATCAAAATGGTAGTAGCCCGAGCCACGCCCTTTTAGTTTTTTTTTTTCTTACCATAATATGTAGCATCACGTAGGTGCAATGAACTTTTTAGTAAAAGACCGCATTTATTTTTTATAGATCCTTCTTTGTCATATTACTAAATTTTATGTTTTGTAGATAGGCTCCACTGACCCTAATGGCCTCATATGTACTTATGGAAGTAAAAATAAAATTTCTGTTTTGTGATAAAAACAAATTCGAAAAAATTAAGCCTTTTTCCTATTTAAGGCTAAGAATTTATGAAGTTTCTGTTGAATGAGCATATCGTTGTCTAAATTAGAAAAATCTTATCTCATATTTATAATTTTTATTTTTCTTAAGAGTATCTAGTCGCTTTTAGATCAATCCGGATATTAAAATTGTTACGAACAATGCATGTTTTGAAAATTACTTACGAAAATTACTTACAATTACCTACTATTTGTAATCTAAGTGTTCTGTTTCTTTATAAATATTGAGTGATACGCTTTATTTCACAACATATTTGAATCGATCTTGGGGGATCGATCTATTCGAATCGATTCAAAAATGTGTTTTTTTTTTTATTTCTGCCATAACCACAGGTGCGATCAAACTCAATTTCAATATACATAGCTTTAGTTTCGATAAATGCCGCTAAGGTCACTAGTGTTTCATATGTAGATCCTTAGGCCGATTTTGCCGAAACATAGTAAATAGTACAGAATTCGTTTTAGGAAAACGAGACTTAATATTGCGGGGTCTATTTTCTCATGCTACAACAATTTTAAGATGGGCTATTTTACCAATCGGAGCCTTGTACGGTTCCACTATCTACTACTGTGGCAGGCAACTGTGGATCCTGCCTTTACTGTTATTGCTGTACTAAACCCTGCCTAAATCGGCTAGTCTATTAATTCAACTAATGGTATGCCTCGTAATACGAACTACTTAACCGGACCGGAGGTGGTTGGTGTCGTGTGGGATGCCTTCACAAGCCTGACATATGTGTATTGGCTAGCTTGGGGTAGAGCCTGAATAAGTAAAATGTTAACCTCTCACAATATCATTAGCCTAATTCCCCCAGAGTTACGCGCTCGCGATGCAGTTGAAGCTCCTCTTCTGCAATGAGAGGTGGTCTGGGTGGGTGGCTTTAAAGGGGTGTGCTCCGGTGAACTACTTGGCTTACAGGCCATTTGCACCAAGAGCCTAACTGCTATTAAGTGATCAGTTAAATTCAAAGAACATTAGCATAGGGTGATCAGCAAATTATATTTCTTGCATTTTGCTTTCTTGCTTTCGATTTCTTGTACTCAATATGAGCAATTACTCCATTCGAGTTGTAATCTCCTCTTCACATAGGCATAAACTGCAGTTAAGGTTTGGTGAAAATGAGCTACTATAGCTATTATGGGCGTACTAACCACGAGTGTGGTTTCAAGGGTTGTCTGAATCCAAGTCGTTCATCCTAATTAAGGACGTAAATTATAGTTTCAGTGCCACGTATATAAATTTTGCATATATTTTTAAGAATTTTTAAAGGTTGCATTTATGAAAAAAATCATTATTTTTTTATGTTAGCACAACTACTATTCCTGTTGGTAGTTCTTTTGTGTAGCTCATTATTTTATTTGAGGCGCCTTGGGATTGTAATTACTGAATCAGACGCAACTAAAAAGCTTCTTGAAATATAGGTCAAATTTGCTAATCTAGAATGAGGGCCTAAAGCTTGGATACGTCGTTTGTTTTGAAGGTAGTAGTACCGTTAAAAATAATCGATTATTTTTTAGATACAGCTTGTGCCGTTTGTGTGGTGAAAGAAACATGGTCTAAATTTTTTTTTTTTTACAAAATACCTACAATCTTATAACTACATTTTTCATTTTACATACATATGAATGTAATTTCAGAATTTCTCCCAGGGATGGAGACATGTGTTTTTCATAAATATTCTAATTTTATGCTCTACGTTAATTTGACGCTGTGTTTACTATTTTTCTAATTCTGGTGATTCACACCCAAAGACACAATCTAATAAAAGAGTATGCATATGTATAACACAGGTGCGAATATATGTACATTCATGTGTTGCGTATCATTGACCGTTATTGTCAATTTCCATAACGCAAATATTTCATTTGAATTTTTAATTTTTTCACTTCTGCTCTAAGTGATGTGTGAGATTATTATTTTTTGCATGAATAGAAAAACCGACCTTCTTTTTACCGACGCACAGTGCTTCCCTTCCATATAAAATGTGGGCAAAAATCAGAATTATGGACTGATTTAAATGAAAATTCGCTTCTTAGTAAAATTGAGGATGCTAAATTTTTTTTTGTGTAGTTTCATACTTTCACTGCAAATGCAGTTTGAAGTCGAAAATTTGGGTTCTTGTGGCATTTAGGTAGGTATGTACATACATATTTATAGTTCGTTCTATTTTCAAAATTGAGGTGTCAATGGCAGGGCTTGGCCTGTAGATGTGCAATAAGGTTTACTTTTTTTTAAGGGTTGCCACCTGTTACAAATTTTATTAAAATTATTTAATAAGTTAAATGAACTAGCTATTACAATATGGGTACGACAAGTAGAAGGGGTGCCACATGTTAAAAAATCAAATTCACCTTAATTAAGGGAATAAGGTAACATAAAAATGTATATCAATATGGGTATCAGACAAAAGAAAAAATTTGCTTATATTTAGCAAGAAATAAGTGAAGAGTAAAAACATCCCTGATTTAACTTAATAGTTCAGTAACTTAAAAAGAATGTAATCAGAACAAATCACTGATTTGAAGCCATTATTATTTTATTTTAATTTAATTATCTAAATTTGACTTCACAAACAGGTGGCAACTCTCTTCGTAATATTTGCAAGCTGCAACCTTCTTAAACCTCTTTCGTCTGACTCCAATATGGTGATACCTATCTACTTCAATTACCTAATGCGTTTAATGCAAATGGAATTTGTTTTTTAAACAGGTGGCAACACTCTACATGTAGTAAAAAAATAAACCCTTTTCACACACAATTCGATTGATACCCAATACTTATAATTCATTTAACTTATTAAAAAATTTGAATATAATTTTTTGACAGGTGGCAACGCTTTGAAAAAAAATTTACCTCTTCTGTCCACAGGTCAAGCGTATTAATCTAACACTTCACGTTTGAAAATAAAACGAATCGTGCAGATCTGATGGCACTGACAAAACAATGAAAAAATGATTTCATGCATTAACAAAAAACGCCTTACTTCAAAAAGTGCACAAAATTAGCAGGTTTTTATTTCTTCCTTACGAAAGCTAAGAACCTGTACTATTTAATAAAATAATAAAAAATAACATATTTTTACATATACATTAAAATTTACCATTTTTGAAAAATTTGATGAAAAAATTGTTTTTCTGGAATACCGCAGGTACAACCTGTTTTTAATATTATGCTAAAATTGTTATTCTTTTAGTTCTCTATTTTCTATATGGAAATAAAAAACGTCAAACCAAGATTTTATTTCAAAGAATTTATTTTTTTACATTTGTTTCCGCGAAGAGCTTACGAATGACTATGCTCGTAATAAAATTCTTAGCATAAAATTTGGCGGCATATAATTTAATTTATAGGAAAATTTTTGTTTAATTCTATTTAGTGGATAAATTACCTTTACGAAAGTACCGAACATGTTCACATTGAAGGCAACGAGTTTTCCGATTTCTACCCACTTAGGCGGCACTGTGCGAGGGCACAGATACTACCTGTGTCCAACAGCCGGATTTCAACAATCGCTATCGCTAATTTTGATCGCAAAAATCTCCAAGAGAATAGCAAGAGCGCCTAGCAACATGCAACATCTAGTTACATGCCCCTCATACTGCTGATTACACATTACATCTGTTACTATTGCGTATTTTATACTTTTAGGCAGCGCTGCTTTTAATTTAATGGAAACTTTCTTCGCCAAAATACCATAAATAATAAACAGTGGCGCCTGAAAGTATACAACATTGAAAAGTAACAAACAAAATCTGTGGCCACAAGGCATAACAGCACAAGTGTGTTTTTTGCGTTTCGCAGGAGAGCATTTTAAAGTTTTAAAGGGAATTGTGAAAAAAGTTTTCAAATAAATCGCACGAATTTTTTTATAAATATCTCAGGTGGTATTAAAACCATAACATGCTGTTAAGTAATTCCCATAAATGCCGATTACTTTTGAGATGCGCTTCAAAAAGAAACGCATGCCCTTTTCCCTCAACTAGTTTGTGTTAAAGGAACAACTTAACTCGACTAATGATGTTCTCCAATGTTATCGCTCACATCGTCTGTTGACTTAAGTCGAGTTATGCTGTTATGTCGTAAGGTTAAACGGAATATTTCCTAAAAATAACTCGAGTTGTGCTGTTTTTCCAAATTGTAAATAGAAACTAACAGTTGTTTATGTATTATCCTCTGGTGCATTATATGTACGTATTGATATGAAAAAGCTTTATTAATATTAATTTATTAGTATATATTTCATTACATTAGTATGTAAGGCAAACAAATTAATTTTTAAAGGTAAAGAAAAATAAAAATGTCGGAATTTCATTGAATAAGTAAATAAATTTAAGTGTAATATGAGTCAATACCACTTATTATGACATATTCATTTATTGAGAGATATCGTTTTCAACGTTTTCACCCAGATTTTCAATTTCAGATACCTCGACAATGTCTGGATCCATATCTCGAATGTTTCCAGAGTTTAGATTTATGTAAAAGCTATGGAACATTGGATCGATTAAATCTAAAATACTCAACAAGTCTTCCTTTTTTTCCTTAGATATAACAGGAGTGGTTGTAATTTTATCTAATTCCCGATGTGTTAAAGAACTCACACCACGTTTGACGACATTAAGTATCTTAAATGGGAGTGCATCATCCAGAGAATTTTTGTACTTAACAGAGCCAAAATTAGTTTTTGTATAGCGGAGCCACTTCACAGCAGACCAAACAAATTTTTCACCGTCTTCATTAACTTTTCTCCAATTTAATTTATTTTTAGCAAGTGAACCAAAGTTGTAAAATTTGTTTTCCATTTCAATTACTTCAAATGTATTTTTGTTACCAACAGAGAGGACAAATTGATACCAATCACGTGGATGGTGGATTTTCATTGTAGTTATCTTTTTCTTTCGCTCAATAAGGGCGTGAGCGACATCACACTCCATATGTGTATGTCCTGCCTCAAGGAACTTATGCTCTATCATTTTAATGCTATGATTGCTCTCTAGGAATGTTATAAACATAGAGCTCAGAAATGAGTTCTTATTTTGGCCAACACACGAATCACTATAAAATATAACAGTATCGACAATTGGGTCTATTGATAAGGCACTCAAATGTTGAAATATACATGAAGAGATTTCGTTAGCACCCCGCTGAGCTATTCCTTCATGCCACATATAACAAAAGGCCTTATTTGTTTCACAATCATAGATGGTTAGATTATAAGTATTCAATTGCCTTTTATAGTAGCAAACCGAAGTCGTCAAATAAGGGGTTGGCAATACTTGTTGTAAATCAAACGTATACGTTTTAATATTTTTGTGCGTTCTAGCCAAATCTTTGTCGAAACTCTTAGACCTGAATGCTATATCTGCATCTTTATGATGCAATTCCTGTTTTTCTTTAATTGTTATATATTCGGGCCCATTTTTATTGATGGAGTCTAATTGAGCTTTGAAGTAGTCGCATTTATTACACGTATCAAGTTTTGGTGGTTTGAATTTTAAGTTCATTGTGTGGAATATTTCTGAATATTTCGACAAACTAATTGGAGCTTCAACATCTTTGCGGTACAGGTCATACATTTTTGCTATAGACAAATCGCAGCTTAAATATTTTGCACTGGAGTCACGTCGACAATAATGACTCTCGTAGGCAGGGAAACTTTTAATGTGCCGTTTTATAGTTTCAATTTCGGATTCACTAAGTTTATTTTTCGGCTCTGATTTACCTCTTTTGTCGACCAATGGGGATTTTGGATAATTCAGCTTCTTTTCAATCGCCGTCCTTAAAAAACTGTTCGTTTCACCGAAGCACCTTAAAAAACATCCTTTGCAAATATTTACTTTGTCCCTATCAATATTCACATAATAATAATTCGAGATTCGTCGATTTTTTGATCTGATTGACGTCGATACTTTTTGTGTTAGCTTTTCGCCGATTTCAATAAGTCCACAAATAAAAAGTAGTCTCGCTTGATACGTCCCCTTGTTCCAATATTCTTCAAAAATCTGCTTTTGTTTTTCAAACGGTAATATAAGAGAGCATTTCTTTCGGCAACATCCCAGAGGTATACATTTCCTACCGCCAATTTCTTTCCCCTTTTTTGTGATGTATGATTTACCCGAATTTCGGTTGCATTGTTGCTCTTTTCTAGTATGCTTAGCAATAGGTTGACTCGAATTTTGATCACCTTCCTCAATGTATTCAGTTTCAATCTGTAACTCTGATTCCGTGCTTAAACTCGAAACAATATAGTCTGGATCTCTGATAGAGTCGTCGCTGCTGAAATCAGCTTCAAATAATTGAGGTGATGTGGTTTGAATTTGGGTTAAGTTTGATTTTCCCAGCTTATATAAATTCTCAAATGAAAGATACTCAAATCCACTATCAGCGGTACATTTCGTCTCATGAGATACAAAAGGATCATGGAACGTATTGATGAAAAAATCATCGCCTATTGCTGGGCGTCTCATCTGAAAATGTTTCTTCTCGAAAGACCATTGAAACAGTTCACGTGATTCTGAAAAAATAGAGAATCTTAAATGTGACGAGGAATTTGATACAAGAAAATTGGCGTGTAACTTAAATGCTTAATTTGCTATTTTAACTTACCTTTTTCCTCCATTTGCTAACTTTTTCAATTTAAATATAGTGTGGAATAAAAACACTACTCTATGAATTTTGGCGGTTAGCAGTTGGTATAATCAATCAAGTCAGGTTATGTTTTTCACTATAAACTTATTGTTTTGGAAAAATAGCAAATCTCTTGTTATGTTTCCAAATGGTAAAAATCATATTATGGAACATAGACATAAGTTCAGTAATTCAATGCATTAGAACAAATAATAATTTGGCATAAGAGCACAAGTATACTTGTGCAAAAAATCAAGCAATAAACCTATTATGGAAAAAAGCACAAGTCAGATATGCTATTTTTCCGCACACAAAAATCGTACAACCAACCACTCCGCTTGCTAAACTTGAACTGAGCATAAAGACACAAGTGAACTGAGAATGAACCGTTATCCACGAACCGAGATGTGTTGTTATTCCCTGTGCTAACAGCAATCAATTTGAGATGTGCTATTTTTCTCTCCTTAATATCTAGTTAACCCTTCAACCAATTTCCGTAAAATTTTGACACAATAAGAAATCGAATACGGAGATTCCAAATATTATATTAACCCGATTTCGACATAACTCGAGTTGTGCGGTTATGCCTTGTGACCACAGAAATGTGTAGTCAGCCAAATCTGGAAGTTTCAGGGTCATGTAGCTACATGTTGCTTCTATTCTTTTAGAGATTTTCGGCGAACAAAATTAGCGATAGCGAATGTTGGAATCCGGCTGCTGATCATCCATACTGCGTCCAACCGCCCCGCCACGAACTCCATAGTGTATAGGAGGATTTGTTTTCATTTGGCATTTCTAATTGCCGTCAGTTGGTACAAAAGAAGAGCGACTGGCGGGCTCTGTTGGTCTCGACCAAAATCGCTTTTGTGGTTACAGCGCTAATTAAGAAGAAAAAGAATATGAAAGTCTAAACTTTACATTCACGGAGAGTTTTTGAAAGGATACACCTCTTTCAACTCTACAAGAAATTGAGAGGAAACGGAATGCACAAAAATGTTAGAACAATATTGGGGGAAGTGAATTGGTCCCTTAAAGTACGCTGGAAAGTAAAATCAAATTTTTTGGTTTAAAAAGGTATCAGTCTTCCCACGCCTACATGCCGTCGACATAAACTACCCCTAAGACAAGAAACGTCATTACTCTCTAAACTAACTCTCCTTGAATGTAAAGAAGTATGATGAATATGTACTGCTTTGTTTGCAAATTTTGGGTATGAAGACTACTTTTGCTTTCCTTTTCACATTTGGAACGTTATCGAAAACTTTGAAATGCATTTTATTTACTGTAGAACTCTTGCAAAGTTACATACATTCATACCTTCGTACATCTGTACTATATGTGGTACATACGCATATAAGTAATAAAAGAAACCATAGAAATTTGCTATGATCTACTTCTAACGAAGTTTTCTTGAGGTAGCCTGTCCATACATATACATATGTTTGTATGTTTGTATATTTTTCCAAAGATAACATTTAATAATTTATAAATGCTTGATTTTGCTTTTCTATTGCTATTATTTTCCATTAAATTTTCATTGAGTACATATTTTTGTCTTTGAAGCGTGAAAGGCAAAACGTAAAATGAAAACAGACGCTGAGATAAACAAACTGATCGATGGCTGCCAGGCATGATGGACTGATAGATGGCAAGTTACAAGAATAACTAGATGGGCGGTTGAACGTTCGAATGAACTCGACTAGACAATAGACATATGGATGTATGTACTATGGATGCCAAAATATGAGGAAAATTGTGATCCAGGGATTTCGGGATACTGTTTTAGTTATCCCGGGATCCCGAGATTTATCCCGAGATTCACACTGAGTCATACCTTTGATGAATATGAGTAAAAATTCAATATCAGAAAGCATTTAAACATACCATGAGCCAAGTTTTCTCAACTGGGCCCACCCAAAGTTGACTTTTAAATTTTTCGAATTCATTCGAATCTTATGATTTGTTGACAGCAATTAGAGAATTTATTGGGCAACCAAGTATAAAAAAATATAATACAGATGAACTGAAAAGCAAAAAAAAAAAAATCTGAAAATTGATTTGATACTGAAGTTTGGTTAATTTTTTTTTTGGTAAAAAGCTTTAAGTCAATCAAAGGTACAGACATTTTTTTATGCAAAACTTGCTGAAGAAAAACATTTTTCAGCCTTAACCATTTTAGGCTTAACTGTCAAAAGGTAGTTTTAAGGTAAGGCATTTGAAGTTAATGACGCCAATCTCCTCCAGTACAAAATTTTTGAACTTTTTTTTACCAGCACGTCGGATAAATTATACCTTTTTCGATGAGAGTAGATTGATTCAAGAAATTATGTAGCTTTTTCTTAAAACTCTCTCTCTCTCTTCGTTTACATTAACGACGCTATGAGTACATTAATTCAAATCTTCTTCAAAAAAAAGCGCAGGCTGCAATTTAAAAGTACAGCTTTTTGTTAATTGCAGTCAAGACGGCATTTTACAAAAATCATACTTCAAAATTCATTAACAAGTTCTTATTACAAATTCGATTTTTAAATTTTTTTTGGTATCCCGGGATTAATGCAAGCAAATCCCGTGAATTTCGGTACCTCAAATACACCGGGATGCCTAGTATCTACATACTCTCATACACAAATTGATGCATGTCAAAATTTATGGATACGTATGTGCATGTACATATGTATGTTTGTATGTCCGCATCTAAATTGTGAATAAACAGCGTGATACATAACAGTTGGGCAGGATGCTTTCAGATAAACTTACGATGCATGCTTCTGTACAAAGCAACGGAAGAACTTCCCATCAATGTATGTACATATACATACATGTGCATGTAGGACACACATATGTATGTGCATATATAGCAATAAACAAGAAAATATTGGGTGCATTCAGAGTTGAGCAAAATTTTTTTGAATGACGAATAACAAATGAATAAATTGTTTTTCTTTTGGTATTCGTAAATAATAAATAATTTTGGCCAAAATATAAATGAGAACGGTTCTGCTCTTTAGTTGTTTCATCATAAGTAAATATCCTTATTGTGCATTGGTCAACGGTAAAGATCTTATCTGGGGCCGCGAAACAAGCGGGCATCGGTTAGGACTCTTGATAAAATAGTATGTAAACAGAATTCAACTAACTCACAATCCGGAACCATAGAAATAAAAGTAAATCGTTGCTCAGTGTGTTATAAATCAATTTTTAAAAATTATTTTAAATAACGAATAATTCATTCGTGAATGAATTATTTGCGAATAATTATGTTGCGGATAAAAATTTTTTTCGAATAATTATCTAAATAACAATTTATTCGAATAATACCCAACTCTGGGTGCATTCAAAAACATCAAAATTCAAAGCATCAGTCTTCTTTATTTGTAAACCTCAGCAGAGTATAATGCCAAATGTGCGCAACAGCGGTTAGATGCTAATTTTCAACTATGTTTCGCAAGCTAGACTTTTTTCTAGCGCGGTTTAAAAAAAAAATAGAGACTGATGTTTTGCATTTTGACGTTTTGGAATGCACCATTTACTACATTCGGTTAAAAATTTGGAAGTATCAAAATTGTATTGGTTTTATTCTTCCATATCAGCACCCAAAGGTGAAAAGGTGTCAAGCCCATTTTTTTTACAAAATTTTGTTTTGGATGCAAAATGACACCTTTTCACTTTTAGGTGACAATAGGCTCCGCTGAAAATGCATTTATTAAAAAAAAACAGTTTTCTATTGAAGTGCTACGCAAATGTGGCTTTAACAACTTGTTATTTAACATGCATAAATAAATGTACTTAAATATACATACATATGCATGCACATAAATATGGGTCAATCCGTGTCAAATTGACCAATGGTTAGAATAGACCATTTTTAGATTTGACGAATTTTGGTCAGAACATTTCATCTATCATGTAACGAAGTTCTACCAAGAAAAAACAAAAAAAAAAAAGTTTATACGAAAATTCAAAATTTCACAGTTTCTAGCATTTTACAAGTTTATTGTTGCAGCATCTCAAAAACTATTAAAATTACTGGTATCGCTTTAAAGTTCATATTTGGAGATATATAAAAATGTATTAAAAAATTTAAAAAAAAAAGCATTACAAAATTTTGAAACATAAAAATCGTAAAAGTAAAACCTTATATAGTTAAATTTTTGGCTAATATTTGTTTATACAATACCTATTACTCTCTCAAAATGTTAATGAAATTTTCAAGCTGGTGTTTCTTTAGTAAAGATATGAATTTTTTAACTTCGAAAAAAATTTTATAGCAAACTCTAAATTAAAAATTAATGTAAATTAAATATAAATTGTTTAACATAACTTAGAGTTTCTAAAATTGTTGTTTCCAAAAATTCATATACAACAAAACTTGTTTATCTCCAGAATTTTCGTTAATACATTTTTTTTTATAAGTATTCCTTAATATCACTTTTTAAAAGAAACCAGAACCATTTTTCTAGCTAGTTTTTGAGATATTCAAAGAATAAAATTCCAAATTCCCTGAAATTGTGAAATTGGAATGTTGCAAACCAAAAAAAAATTAGAATTTTTTTTCTTCGGCAGAACTTTGACCCAAATTTATGTCCTAATTTCATTATACTGCGTTAAAAATAATTTTACAGTACTAAGTAAAAAGGTGCCCAAGATTGTATTATAAAAGTAAATAGCTAAGTTTCTGACATTCTTGTATTTGGATGATTGGCGGCGTTTGCTTTTATTATTTGAGAATCTATTTCAAAATTATTATGTATGAAGCTCGATTGGTTCCTTATATTTATTTTTGTACCTTAAGGCTCAGTTAGTCTAGACTTAACTTACGTAAAAAATCGTCAGTGATTAATCAACACGTCAACTAAGCCAGAAGCGAAAATATTTTGTTTTTTGTATTTTCCTTTTTAGCTGATTGCCACTTTGTAAACTAGAGGTCATATCAAAAAATTCCGTTGGCCAATATATCAGGTTACGTTACGTAAATTAAGTCTAGACTAATTTAACGTTTAGACGTACATTTTTTTTGCTGCGAGATAAACTCAAACTTGAATGCTTCTAATAGCCTCTTTTTATAGCATTTGTAAGTATGTTTTTATATAGGTAATTACATACAAGTACATACAAATAAGTTCAAGTTTTTCATTTATGTTAATTTTGTGGTTTTGCTTCAGCAGAATAAGAATAAACCCCTAAAAAATCTTATTCCATAAATAAATCATTACATTTGGCACTTAAGGACTCATTTGCACTTGTTGAATTAGTTTAAATGAGCTTAATTGCCAATTAATTAATTTGTTCTCAAATTTAATGTATTTTCGTATACGAGCAAGTTAGAAAATTATGCAAGCGTATGTACATTGCTCACGTAAATGAAATGAAAGGCTTGGGGAAAAAGAAAGAACAAATCTTTGGTTTATTGCACTGAATTTCCATACAAACTTATATAAGCAAACAAACTGCTATACGTATTAGGGTAGTCCTTAAAATATCCACATCTAAATTTTTTTCTTCTTCGTACAAAATAAAGACAGCTACGAAAGTTCCAAAATTTTAAAACAATTTTTCCGGGTCGCTACCGAGATTTGAAAAAATTAGATTTTTTTAAATCGAAAAAAAGTCGACAAAGTTTTGACTAAACGTGCAAAGAAAATATGTAAAATAATGCATTTCGTTTAAAAAATATCCATGAGTTTCTTAGAATTTTTTCAAATTAATTATTTGTAAACCAATGTTACAGAACTTAGAAAAAATTAAAAAAAAGCTGCATTTATTACGAAAGAACTTAAAAAAATTACGATGTTTGGAGCATGTTGTATTTGGGCGCTGAGGCTTTTCTTGTCCTCTGCTACCCTCAGCAGGATCTGCGTTCCTTTCAGTGCTTTCAGGTCTGGTTAATTTGAATCCATTCACGTAACGTGGCCGCGCCAGTGCAGCAACAGTATCTTATTGCACTCCACATTGTCTACATATGTCGTTGTTATGCTCATATAGCTTATCGATCCATTGTCTACAGCATTTATCGTAAGTGCCGAGACGCGAATGCGCTGAATGATTTTTTATGACAGTACCCACTCTCTATCTAATTTAGACAAGGCCTTATTTCAATAGCTCAGCGGTGGGACATTGCTTTCGATGTCAGCCACTGGGGCTCAGATTTATCGTCTCCAATAAGTTATTTAATTTTTGACGTTCTGCTGAACCGAGGGTGAATCCAGGCCCTGCGGAATGGTAGCGCGCTACCATACGACAGCGGCCGTCGACATATTCGTTAAAACCAGATGGGTCCGTGTCGATGTTCTGCCCTCGAAAGGTATATATGCACATCTACAACACTGGACTCGTGACTTCCGTATATCCTTTTTTGATCTAAAAGCAGATACGTGGATTGATGAAAATTTTTAAGCTGGTACTTTGCGCTGCAAACTACCATGATGCGGGCCCCTGTGAAATCGATCAGCCCCAGTCCGTTAGCGGACATTTCGTGAGATAGGCAACATTTTTCGAAAGTTGCACTCTTCGGCATCTTTCAAGCTCACTCTAACATTGAACTAGCCTAGCTCGATTTATATACCGAGACCCGAACGGCTCTAACGGTACGATTCAAGTCTTTTGCCGTCTGGTATTTACCTTCTTATATCTCTTCCGTACATCGCTTTCCTAGAATGTTTGTGATGTGAGCTTTGGTTTTCCCAAAGACATTACGCAGCCATCTTTGCTATTAGAGGTTCTGACTGTGGTTACAATCAGAAGATGGGGCTATAATCCGATACTTTATTTTTCTTTTTATTGGAACTTTGTTTTACATGGCAGGTTCAAAGTCCCGCGCTCAACTAAACCTAGAATAAATTTAAGTACACTTTTACATAGCCACCCGCTTGCTCCAAGGCAGGTGTACGCTTGCTGCTGTATCTACTTGTGAATATACGCTGCAGGTTCCAGTGAGCCCTTCAATCGAATAAGTCGAAGCTGCTCTCGCATATAGCGAATAGTTCGCATGATCAAGCAGCTGTAGCTGAATAACGACCACACACCATGCGCTCATCAAAAATATGAGTGCCAAATATTTATTTTTGTTATTTAAAATTTTTATTAACATTCTTCTTTTTTTTGTGAGGAAATAAAAACCAACGGCAATGCCTAAAACTTTTGAGCCATATGGAATAGAGCTAATACGAAAAATAAGATGAATTACTCGCCATAAACGAAAATATGGCCGAATATTGAAATTTTGGGCAAAAAATTAGAAAATAATTTTTGAATATTAATTTTTAACGTGGTTTTTACAATTTTCGCAAATTACCAACGGTATGTTGTTTGCAATTTGGAAACGTATAAAGATTTTATGTTAATTGCTCATACTCATATTTATTTAGTAGTTTGAAGTAGCGTTAAAAATTATTTTAATAAATATATTAGCGAAGGCGAGTATTTAATAATTTATTGTTGATCATACGCCACCGCAAGCCGAAAAAACGTTCTTAGCTGTACAAGTGCCGAATATTGTACATACATATATACTAGCACATAAAAATATTCACAAATTCATAATAATAACTAAAAAATTTGTTAACATTGCAAAAGCTTCATAAATTTTCATGTTTTGCAAACAATGTAATTAATAAGATGCGGGATTTTAGATAGGCACAAGTATGTATATCAGGTGTAGGTATATTTTGTGAGGTGAGACTTCGCACATCTGGCGGATATGCAATATAAAATAATATTAAATAATTGAATTGTTATTGACTTGAGAAAATGAGTTTTGGAAATTGTAAGATTTTTGGAAAAAAGTAATAATAATTTTATGTCATATTTTTATTGACGCATTAAAAATTTATGTTAAAATCTGAATAGTTAAAAATTTTACGTAGGAAAGATATATCACAGAAAGCTTATTATTTCTACATATTCATTTTTAAGAAAACATTTTACGAAACATGATTTTTTATTTGAAAAAATTTAAAGACAACACAATTTCACCAGTAATAAATTTTTATTACAGAGGATAATGGTAGGACATGTCAGATCAAATCAATGGTTTGTGGTAGACTACGTCTTCCTCTCTCTTTGATTGTAAAGTGACAGAACTTCAGCGGCAGTGAAATCAACCGCGTGTTAACATGGACCGGGGTCTCTCCATTGCCAATCGTCAACAATTAATCTGAGAAAATCTGCGCAGGCAGCTTCGGAATTTCAATATGTGTATGCTATGTATTTTCAACAGAAATTGCCCAAAAATGGCAAAAACCTAGACAATGTAAAACTATTTTGCAGTTTTTGCATAATTTTTACAATAAAAAATTCTATTTTTAAAAAACCTTCTGCATAACAAATGTGGGTAATTAAATTCTCTACATATTTGTATTAAACATTTTTTTTTTACGAATAATGCGAAATAAGCTTGAAAATCGCAAAAAAAAAAATTTAATTCAAGACGGCGGATTGTTGCCAAATGAAATTTAGGGGCAAGACTGTGGAACCATGATCAACGTGTCAAATAGAACTAAATTGCATCAAAAAACTGCTGTTAAATTTTTTTTATGAAAAAGTCTAAAAGGGCTACGTACAAATAGTATGAAAAATCAATTTTTCTGGAACTTCCTATATTCCAAAAATAGTTTCCAATTTTCTCGCAGTTTAAAGTTGCCTTGAGCGGAGACGCACACACAAAAAAATTCAGCTCAAATCGGAAGGTGCGTTTTGTATCTTTTTTTTTATAGAAATCAATTTCTTTTAGATCAACAGCATTTTTAAGCTCTAAGCCACTATTTGTTTTTGGAAAATTTTGAAAAAGCAGCAAAGTAAATGCTGCTTTTTTGGAGATCACAACTTTGTCTTATACACTTCATTATTTTTGTCTTATTATGATAAAAAAAAATCTTTGCAAATTTAAAATGTTATTTTTACTTGGTCTATGAACTGAAAATTAAAGCTTTACTTAAGCGGAAATGTATTTCGCATATCAAGAACCCCATCCAGCATGTTTTTGTAAAAAATATAAACACCTATTTACAACACTACAGCAAAATAAAACAACGATAACCTATTTCTAAATAGATTTCAGACCTTCGGAAAACTCGCTAAGAATACTCTTATGCCATACCGGCATTGTCAAAAAAAAACTGACCCGTACTAATGTACATATTATCTAAATTAAAAAAGAAAAAGATTTCTGTTTTATGAACTATTTTCAATTACGTGCATAGCGGAAACGGATGTACATACAAACGTTTATAAATAGATTTTATTTCTTTATTTAATTTCTGCTTTTCTCTATACCGTTCAATGTTATCTCTTCATGCATTTGTGTATTTTTTTCAGTAACAAATGAACGTAATGATTTAGATGACTCACAGATGATATAAACTGTAAACATTGATATCAAATGTAAACATCAGCTAAAATAAATTAACAAAAAATAGCGAATTTCAGCAGTTAACTTCCGATCTGTTTAACACGAAGCCAACGAAAGATTTCGTCACAGACAAAATGGCTCATATTGATCCAGGGGCGTTATTAAGCAAAAAATGAAAGAAAATAAAACAGATTATTTAAATATTTAAAACCTGAAAAGATAAAACAAAATCAAGCTAATTTATTAATTTACCAGACTAAAACAGCGTATGCAGTTGGCTAAAATCCAGAAATAACAAACTAAACGTCATCAAATGAATAAAAGCGTAGATGTATTACGTGTACGTACATATGTATATCCTATATACCCTGCAGAAAAAAGTATTAATTGATAAAAAATAATCAACTTTTAGTTAGCCTTTTCGCGGGATTTCCATAAAATATAAAACTTGTAGTTAGCTACAAAATGCTAACTTAAAACTAGTTGAAAAGTAGGGCGGGAGTAATGCAGACGTAAAGGTTGATCTTTTGAATTATAATTTTGAAGTTATGTCTCTGATAGAGTTCGAATATGAGACCACCTACAGGATAATATGTAAACAAATATGTAATCGAACAAAATACAGTAAATAAATAAAAAAGTAAAAAACAATAATAAAGGTTTTGTTTTTCTTATTGATATTTAATATCCAAAAGTAGTTACTTACAAGTTGGTTGACATCTAATGCAGAGGTAACCACCTTTGACTATTTCGCGGCCATCGCCATAGAAATGTGGTTCACTTTCCTCAAAGAAAATATTCAGATAGAATAGTGACCTTTAGTTCCTTCCCAATCAACTTCAAGTTAACTTCTAGTTAGATGCATTTCCCGCAGGGTATAAATATGCACGAGGGAAGTTTGATAACCCAGTGAGTTTTTGAATAAAATAAAGTTTTTTCGGTAAAATGAATTTTACATCACTTGAACTTTAATAGCCTTTTTGCTCGATTTATCTAAAGCAACGTTTATATAGTTTTTTTTTTGTGTCTTCTAAGGAGTTAGTTTTGCAGGAATCCTAATTTTACATGGCATCGTAGATGCGGCTTCTCTTCTACTATCAACGGCATTCATGAGATGCTTCAGGGCTAGGCAAAATATCGTCTTTAGGACATGATCTCTCTCTTGTGGTTTGGGCAAAATACACTAAGATTACGATCTTCGAACATGTATTCGTCAGACCAAATTCTTCTTAATAGTTGGTACCTGCACCACCTCCATTACTTCACTTCCAACATTGAACAGATCAGCTGGCATTCCGTTTGCTGCAGGGGATTTTCGTTTTTTAAGAACTTAAAAGATGTGAGCGTAGTGACAAGACTTTGATTTGCACTTTTCTTCGTCAAATGCATAATCTGGCTCCTGCAAGAAAGTGTTGCATTCAAAGTGCGGGAAATTCAAAAACTTACTGACTTGTCAAACCGCCCTCATATGTAGCCTAGGCGGTAATACCAGAGAAGAAGACAATAGCAATGTAATGGGATGCTTTTAATATACCAAAATGTATGCTAATTTTTCTGGAATAACATACGTTACTAAAGAGTTTTGAAAACAAATATGTTTAGCGTAACAGATATTTTATTTACATGTAAGAAATTTGTAATGGTTTTATATTCAAAATATTTTTTCATTTTGTTATAAGTTGCCCTTGTTGTGTTTTGTTTTTCCTTTACCCAATGTGCGCTATTAATTCGTGACGAAGCCCGTATATTTTCATGCATGGTGAAATTATATAGAACCACTGTGTACCTATCGACCAACAATATTACGCAGTCATAGAGTTTGCCTTCTGTTTTCAGCTGTTGAACTTTTTTGTTTGTTGTTCAATGTTGAATTTGTTTGGAAAATAGCCGGGAGAAATTGTTTAATTCGTATTGCCAGCAGTGCTATTAATGACAGCAATATTGCCATTGCTAATGACTCAGTATTTAGGCTAAACCAAAATAGCAAAACAAAGTTAAATAGGAATAGCACACATACAAACATACTTACACTGCCGGCAAAAAGTATTGGCACTGCAAATTTTTCATAATATATGTAAAAATATTTTTTCTAATGTTTTAGCGGAAATTTTTTATAAAAATATGGTTAATTCTACAACAAAAGACATACAAATATAATTCCTAAACCTTGTGCAAAATTCACGAAAATTCAGCAAACTTTCATGCAAATTTTAATTAGATTTTCTAAAATTTTTTCGAGTATGCAGATTTGTAGCCCAATCAATTTTATTATAGTAAAGTGATAGTTTTAATTAGCTAGGAATTACCGTTGATTTTTGGAAGTTTTTTTCACGCACTCTCTTCAGTAGAAACATTTTTTTTTAAATACTTTATATGGAAATAATGCAAAACACTTTCAACAAAAAAAAAAAAAATCTCGAAAATCAATGCATTTTTTGACTAACTCCGAACTTGCTTTTTTTACTAGAATTTAATGGGCTGCAAAACAGCATACTCAAAAAAATTCTAAAATATCTGATTAAAAAGTTAGAAGTTTGAATGACAAAAATGTTATAAAAAAATTGTTGCCTATATTGTGGAAAATTTGCTGTGCCAATACTTTTTGCCGGCAGTGTACCTAAACTATACCAACAATATAAGTATTTTGCATAATTGGGTATTTACCCACAATGAAAAATAAATATTTATATAAATTTTGAGTCAAATTTCTCATTAAATTTGTATTTATTATACTTTGCTTTGCTACAAGGACATCATGATTTTTGGTCCAAAAGTTTCATGTGTGGTCGCCCGTTCGGCTTGAAGGACATAAATACAATTATATTCCTGATTGTTCCATTTGTTGTATTTATTGATTTAGAGCCATCCGCAGGCAAAGTATTAAACCGGAATCCTTTCAATTATGTCAGAGAGGGATTTTACACTTAGGCGCAGGCTAGATGCTGCCTATTACTAATCTAGACCAACCTTTGAAAAAAACTTGAACATGCATAATATTTCTGCGTACTTAATAGAAACTCCAGAAATTAATTTGAATTGAGATTTTGCTTAGATGAATCCATTAAATGAGTTCTTTAATATATTTTTTGTAATATTTAAGCATTTATCTTGAAAACCTTAACAGCTGAGACTTTGTTAAATTAAAAAAAATAAAACAGAGAATTGAAAACTTTCCCCTAGCAATTTAAATGGAAAATAATTTTTTACTTTCTGTCAATTTCCACTTAACATTCAAAAAATTAAAATCATTTTTCCCTTAAATTGCCTTCGTGAAATTGGTTGTTAAAGTTCGAAAAATTAAATAATTTTTTTTCAACAATTTTATTAAGTTGGAGGCCGTGTTTAATGAAAAAATGTTGTGACAAAACAACAATAACGGCCTTAATCTCAATAAAATTGTTGAATATAATTGTTATGAAACCATAAATAGCAAAAAACATATAATTTTTATTTTTGAAGGTTAGAAAGGCTTTAAATTTAAGTGAAAAGTTATTTTTTTCTGTCAATTTTCATTTCAAATTCAAATAAAAAAATATATTTAACTCGCTATATATAAATAGGGCTTTAAGGAGTGATAAATGTAAAAAAAGCAAATTTGTGACCCTTTTGGATTTTTTTAGGAATTATAATCCTTTCAGAAAAAGAAAAATTAAATAATTGGATTTTTTTTTTGAAATTTCAAAATTTCTAAAATTAGCGTATTGTAAAATTAAGTGTTTTAAAAATTAAAAAACATATTTTAAAAGTTTCCAAATTAAAATATTTCGAAAATAATTTTAAATTTGGAACCTTGAAAACCTCCCCAAAATAAATTTTTTAACCAATCCCTAGATGCCAATTTTTTATTGCTTACCAATTTTAAAATTCTTTTGTAAACGTATTTCTTAGTTTTGATGCAAAAAATTCTAAATTTCAGTACTTTGCACTTTAAACATATTTACAGTTTTATGCGCTTAGAAATATGCAAATAATTTCAAACCAGAAATCTTGTGTTAATTTTAGTTTTAAGTGGACTATTTAGGAAAAGTATTTTTAAAGGAAAAATATTTTTAAACCAAAAAGTATCAACTCTGAAATTGCACATTTTTGTTCGTTAAAATCGAAATGTAGTCAAAATAAATCTTTGAATCAAAAAAAAACTGCAAAAGTTTTCTAATGATTCCAATGCAATCCCCAAATTATCGGACTGGTTTTTCATTTACATCAGCTAAGCTCACACGGAAATCTTTATTAAGTATGTATATACATACATACGAAGGTTAAACCAATTAATTTGGGCCAAAAATTCGAAAGACCCTTTTTTATCAAACTTATTTATTTAATACAAAATTTATTGCGTATCTTTTTTAATAGCATCCAGTTTATTACAAACTCATCCCCATTTTCCCATTTCAGATGAACAAAGCTGCACCACAAATGTTGCTATAGCAGCAGCATCAGCAACGTCATCATCAACTGCTGCCACCGCCTTAGCTATCAATCAAATTAACAGCGCTAAAATTTTGAGTTCAAGTACAATTACAACAAAAACAAGTAGCAACATAAGCAAAACCTATTGCAATACAACAAGTGTGGTAACGCGCAAACGTGGCGGCCTGGCTATCGCTGTAAGGCGGCAGGACAGTTTTGATGCCTTTGGCAACACCGAAAGCGGTCGTAATGCCACACCACTAAATTCTCGTCAATCGTCTTATTCCGTACCCTCCACACCACTAACGCCGACAGTGCCCACACTAAGGCGAGGCGTATCGATTCGTGAAAGCGAGCCAACAACGACGATTTGCATTGGAAGTAGTGACAACGGGACGAATTTGTGCGACGCAGCCGAGCCACAACGGGAGTTATCTTGTTTGGAGCGCTTTCGGGAAAGTTTCTTCAAATGTAAGTTGTTAAGGCATTCAACTATCAAGCATGCTCCCACTATTTCGATTAACTTTTCGAATTTCGGAAAAATTCCATATCCGTTGCTGTGAATACACACATTTGTTTTTGAACTCACGAAAACGTAAAAGCGAGTGAATGTGGGAGCATTGACGTTTTTTCTAATTTGGACGTAATTTTCTAGAATTTTTCATCTTTCAATAACCTTTCTTTCTCTACTTTTCCTTTTGGCAGTTTTTTATAAAATCATGGGCAGCAGAACGCCTAGCGAGGCAGATGGATATGATTACTATGACTGTAAGTTGCACAAATCATTTTAGTGAGTTGAAAAAAAGTGATCGAAAAACACTTGAAAAGTGATATTGAGTATATAAATAAATATGACCTTTACTGATAAATATTTGATGATGCGTAATAAGTATCATGTATTTAATAACGTGGTTAGTTAGTTACAGAATATAATTTATGATTTTACTAATATATATGTCATAGAGCTGATTTTACAACACAAAAAAATCAAAATATTTACATTATACGTATTTACAATAGATTTAAATCACTATATCGACAAAAAAAAAACCACATCGAAATTTAGTTCACTTGCCTTGATTATACTTTAAAAATATCTAAAGCCGACATATCAAGCATTCTTTATGAAAAAAAAACTGGTTAGCCCACTCAATCTGGTAAAATTTTTAGGCGAACACTCAAATAATTCCTTACATGAATCAGGAATATCCGAGCTGGGTAGAAAAATTATGCTGATTAGAATAACGAAATGCTCAAACTTGCCTGAAATATTTTCACTTATTAAAAAACTCCGCCTGAAATAGTTACTTTTCACTATCCGCTTCCGCGTTTTCACTATGGGCGGATGAGAAAAGTTTGCTTCTGGGCGGAACTCACGTTCCGGCTGATTGTATTTTTACTAAAGCTCTACCCAGAAAAGCGCTGCCATTCCCCATATGCTTTTTGTGAGTTTCAATTTTGACAGCGGTTAACCGTCGACCGCTGCAATTCTGGGTAGAGCTTAAGTGTAGTCATATACATGGTAACATTATATCTTGTTGATATAGTACATCTTTCATTAGAATCGAAACGAATCATTGAATTTAGGAGTCGATTGAAAAGTGGTCGTTGCACAGTGGTACAAAACTGGAATTTGCTGTTGAAACTAGTCCAGATTTTTTCGCCGATTTGGTTATTTTTTTAAATTAAATTTAGAATATACCTGTTGATTTATTAACAGAAACAGCAAAATCGATTTTCTTTAAAATTGCAACTTTCCCGGCACTTTGCACTACAAAATATTATATAAACAAATAAGTATTAAAGACCGGGCTCAGTTGTAGCGGCTCTTCTAAATTGTATAAGCTTTCGTTTAAAAAAAGTAGCCAAATCGTTTGAAAAACAGAAGAGTCTGGACTATTTTAAGCAGTAAATTCTAGTCTTGGACCACTGTAAATATGACAAGCTGACAGATAGCTGGTATTCGTCGCCGTCGTCGGCAATTACATAAGCTTGCAATGGTTTGCCCCTTAAACAATTACATAATTAATAACTTGGATTGATTTTAGGTAGAAAGCTACGAAATGAAAAATAATATAATTCCAACACACAAATTTTCGGATAAAACTACTTTTTTAATTTTTCATGGTGTCCCGCCTATTACTAACGTTAACTTTGTATTTTTATTATGTAGCTCAGTTAGGTGGAACGAATTCGAAGTTGGAAAACTAAATCTTCGAATCCTTGTTAAGTACCCTAAAAACCCACCCCTTGTGTGCGCTAATGACTAATAAAAATTGTAAAAATTGAATTTTAGTTTCTCAAATTATAGGCATCATTTACTCAATACATTTTTTTCATTACACCAGATTCGCTCGTTTTGGCAAGAAGAACATGTTCATCGTTTGATTTTAACATAAAAGAGAATCTTAAAATTTCAAAAAATGCGCTGCAACAGATATTCTGCATGCTGCCTTTTTTTAATTGTGTGGTACACTCTTGAAACTTCACAGATGTGTTGTATTTGATGCCAACGTCCAGTGCCTCTAATATAAACATTCTATTTAAAAATTTTCCAAAGTTATAAAAAAAAACAATTATGATTTTCTCGAGTGACAATGAAGAAATTAGTAATTTCGGTACTTTTTCGCCTAAATAAAAATTTGGAGGCTAAAATGATTCAAATCCTTGATCATATATTAGAACTTATGAATAAAAAAAACGTTATTACGTATAACAAATATACGTGAATTCCGAATTTAACATGTAGTCCCTCTATGCTAGTGTATGTATTAATACTCTATTTGACTCAAAATTGTGACACTGCAGCAAACGTTATTTAATATTAAGACATCGCATTTTCATAAGATTTTTGTGTAAAACTTTTTCCATTGATAATCACGATATCTTTTATTTTTTACATTTTGGGAACAAAATCAAACAAATTTCTTAAAAACTCGCAATAAAAGTATTTACCAAAATGTACCAAAATTTACCGTTAATACTATTTATCCAAGAAATATGAAGATAAGGATCGTCTACACTGCCAATAAGAATGCCGATTTTTGCAAAATCACAACGAATACATCGTTATCATTAACAGCTTTTTATGATTTCAACATGTCCCTCATTTTTTTTTTAGTTTTTAGTAAACTTAAACTTTTAGCCCACAATCCAAAAATTTCTAAGCAGCTGGATTTAATTTGGCTTGCTAAATTTAGGCTATGTTTTTATATTTGGACCAAGAGGCAAATGTATGTATAGAAGTTTTTATTTGTATACATTTGAAACAAAAAAAAATGTATGAAAGAAGATATCCAAACAAAGTATTTACATTTACATACATATATATATATATACATATATGTAAATAGGGACGTATGTAAGTAAATATACAAAATCTGCAGGATTACTAGTTGTTTTTGTGGTATCACTTTCTAAATGATTTGCTTAACAAAAGAAAAAAAAAGCAAACAAACAAAATCTTACCAGCGACTGCTTGCTACACCAGTCGACCTGCTGATTCTCCAGCAGTGAAAATATTAGCTTTCAGAGCTACTGTTTACCCAGGAACTGTACACATTTATGTATATGTATGCATGTTTATCCATGTTAAGGATGCCATTTGTATACACAGACGAGTCATTTGCTTTAACGCGAGCTCAGAGAAGCAAAATTTAAAAAACATTGAAAGAGGGTAATATGCTTAAACAGAAGACAGAATTAGGTGTTTAATGTAAATAGACCCAGGCGGCACATGTTGCACATGTACTCTGCTAACTCATACATACTTTTATAAGATAAAATGTGTGTAAATAAATATACATATATAACGCGTATGACTTTGTGTATTATATAGCGAACACATAGATGCATAAGCGAAAATACCCCACGACTTGAAGTTTAACTTTTAGTTAAAAAGTTTTACTGAGGTTACCACAACGTACGACAATAAGCACGGGTTGTTTTGTTTTTTTTAGAGATATAGAACTTTAAATTGAAATGGAGTAATGAGATTACTAAATTATAACTGAAAATTCACTTTTTTAGAAATAAAAATCCAAGCCAGAAGTTTGATTCGGATGTGACGCATTGTGGATGTCTAATTTTCGACTACTTTTTCAAGAAACGGGGACCATATCTCCGCAATGGGTCGCAAGGTATACTAATTATCCGGCTTGTTCGCCTAAACCAATGATTTCACGTAACCCAATAGAAAATAATATAAAAGTCTTAAATTTCACAATATTGGTTGCTTAAAGCCTGAAACATTTCGTTCACGAAAGGTTTCCTCTAAAAAGTTTATCGCTTGGCCCGCTGAACGGTATGTGGCGCCATTCTATTCAATTGCTGCACGAAGCAATCGGCAATAATAGCTCTATAAAGTGCGCCGTTAACAGTAACGTTCTCGCGAAAGCCAGCTCATAAAGTAAACTTAATAAATAGTGAATTTTTGTAAATGTAAATATTCCTTGTGTATCTCTCGTTGATTCTCTTGACTCCTAATGTAGCAATTTTGCTTATTAACAAGTTAGTGCTGCTAAAATTGGGACCGTATCTAAACAGAATATTTCCATAGAAAAATTGGTTGGCATAACCCGACTGAACCACGATTTTGGAAAAAAAATATTCAAAATTTGCAAGCGCCGCACAGTGTACAATTTGGGAATGTGTACGTTGTACGTTGTTGCACCAGCCAGCATAGTTTTAATTTTTTCGAAAGTTCATTTTTCAACGAAATTTTTTGGCATTGAATATAGTGATTAAATATATAATGGCAATAATTTTTCTTATAAGCCATTCTGCCAGCTTAAGAACCCATATTTTTATTTTATTCCTATCGAGAGATTTCGTCCATTCCCAAATCCACTAGAAATAAACTTTTTTTACTGTACCTACCGAGCGGTAGTACGTACTCCTAATCATTTATCCATTTCTTCTGTATTTTTCAACCTCCACTTGAGCGTAGGCATACGCGGGGTAAATCTAAGGCTAACTCAAAGTTATCGGCTGGGTCGGGTGGTACCCCATCAAGAATGTTATATTCCATACTTAGTAGTAAATATTCGCGAGCTTTTCAAATAAAAGAGAGATGTTCGTTGATACCTCACACAGCTTCTGTTATATGCTGTGTAAAGCACAATTTCCTGGCGTTTTGCCTCTTTTTGGTGCCGGCACTTCTCAGACCGTTTGTTGGCACTTAGAGATGTACGTCTTTCCAAGCCATGCGACATCCAAATTCAGAAATTCGACTTTCCTCATTGACTGTGTTCTTTCACCTTTACTGTGTGGGTCCTCAAATTGAACTTTTTCTGTTTTAAAAGAGTTTGGAGTTACGTAGGTCGCTATGTTCAAATGTGGTTTCACTTCCAAATTATGCACACTCTTATTACGCATGCAAAACTAACAAAATTTTCTTTCAGGCGCTTTACTATCATTTCCATTTATACTTTCTGTCTCTTATAAAAACATACTGGCATGCATATGTATGTGCCATTTTTATATCCTACCATGTAACTCTCTCTTGCCATAGATTGGATAAACATCTGCTTGCCAAGCAAATGCATGAATTATAATAATAATAATGATTTTTACATTCAACTTTACCCAGACTTCAGCTCTGACTCCAACTTCGGCCGGGGCTCCAGTGTTGGCTGGTAACTGGTGGCGACGGCAAGGCAGCCAACTCGCATTTTCCCAGCCAAATAATCGCAGTTATTTCTGGGTGCCACAGACAGCCGCCATACAAACATTCATACAGCAGTGAGGCGACCACAAAAGCAGCCATACCCTACCCAATTCCAGGGCCGACGAGTACGCATCCACGTATGTATGTACGTATTTGGCGTCCCTGCGCACAGCTGAGTTTGCAAATGGATATACATATATGTATGTATGTGTTTACTGGCGTGCGTGTGTAAGCAGTTGCTAAGCAACAGGTAGGCCTCGGTCTGGTCTGCAGCATTACATTTTACATAGATGGCGTCCGGTGCCATAGCCACCGTCGGAGGCATAGCTACTACATACAACAGCTGCTTGGTTTTCGCCTGGCTTGCCCGCTGCCTGCTGCCTGTCATAGCAAGCCAATTGTGTAGCTAAAGCTAAAGTGGTAATATATCTTTGAAAGCTTTTGATTCGGCGCAGCGGGATGAATATCTCTCATGCATATTTTTGGGATAGAACTTGGGAAAACAAAGCAAAAAAAAAAAACAAAAATGAAACGAATTCACGCAGCTGGGAAATTTATGGGAATACAAGTGCGTGAGCGCCTATTTAGCGAACAAAATTTATCTGCATTGAGCTTGTATGGGTGAAGAAAGAGAGCTACGCACACAGAAGAGAGCAGATTACGATTTTGAGTGTGTGAAAAAATTGTAAGAGATATATATATATATATAATGAGCGGATATTTTGTAAACAAATTATTTGTTTTGGGTTTTTCGTTGTTGAAGGCACTGCAGTTGATTTTAGTGTGTAAGCAAGAAGTGCTCAAAAAGCTTTTTGAACTTGTGGACGAGCATGGTGTGGGAAAAGCAAGGGCGCTGCAGTAGTCAGCTGTGGGTTATTTTTGTTTTAAAAGAAGAGCAATAATGCTAATGCATTCAATATATTCTAGGAAAGATAGAGTAAAAAATAAATTAGGGTCTAATTTGCTAGTCGTTATTTATCGAAAGAAATGTTGCACCATTTTAAATGATGGTCAATTAGGGTTTATAAACATATATGTGTGTACATTAGGGCGGTCGAAAAATACATGCGGGAACAGAAATTTTAAAATGTTAATCCCTCTCTCCCTAGGATTTTTCTGTCGAAAAAAAAGAATACCAGTATTTTTTTGTAAAACAATGGCATTTGGAACTTCCTCAAAGCCCATGAAGTTGTCAAGGTTTTTTATATGTGAAAAAAAAACTTTACATAGAAGTGGTACATAATTCTTGAAAATCAATACTTTTCGATCGGACCACTTTTTCTCTTTAGCATAATTACAGTAACAATATTCAATTGTTTATTGAACAATTTTTTAATACAAACTTCATTTTATAGGTCCCCCCAGAACCACAAAAAATGCAATGGGGTACCCATAAAAAATCGTTGGTATTTAAAAATAGTAAAATAAACAATTCGGTATTATTCCTGGAAGTTTTCTGAAGAGAAGCAGAGCTTTTAGATCAAAAAATATTGATTTTGAAGAATTCTATACCATTTCTAGCAAAACGTGTTTACCTCTTATAAAATACATGGTAAACTCCATCGCAGTTCTAAATATCATTTCCTTATAAAAAATACGTTTTTTTTTTTCATTTAAAAAAATCCTAGGGGGTGAATGCCCAACATTTTAAACTTTTTTTAAGGTACCAATTTTTTTGGACCATCACTTTTTTTGAACAAAATTTTTTTTTCATAAATTTACATACACAATATTTTGATCTTGTTCTTATATCAATAGCCATGCACTTATGGAGTTGAGTGTTATCCATTAATTTATAACAGAACTCTGAAATTTCATTTTGTTGAAAATATTTTTTTTTTGGCGCTATAACAAACTTTTTAATCAGAAATATTTGACATTTACATTGAAAATGTTATTATGGGAAATGTTTCGAATATTGCAGCTTAATTTGAGGCTGGTACAAAAAAAAAAATTAAGGAGCGTGGCAACTCTGATCTCTCCAATTTGAAAGCGTAAAGACCAAAAAATTCAATGACCTACCTCTCTTACTCCTCCGACTACAGGACTCATCGGGGAAGCCTCTTCAAAAGCATAACCCTCAATCAACTGAACGCAGTATTATTTATGTACTGATTTAAACATTTTTGCAAAAAACAAAAAATGTAAATAGTACATTTCGTGTGGTCATCTTATTGAACGAAGCATTCTCAAATATCTTAAAATATTTAAAAAGTGACAACCCTACTTACGAAATATGTGTATTAGGAAAATCTGCAGCGAATTTGTTGATATATGCAGATATACTATTTAGGTACCAAATTTCATCCGTTATAAAATTCATTAACAACTTGGAAACCCTAGTAAAAAAGATTTTTTAAATGTGTTTAAAAAACTTGTACCTGATTTATATAAAGCATTATTCCAATCATATTTCAAACAAGTAAGAAAGTCTAAGTTCGGGCGGAGCCGAACATT